>NC_050589.1:644204-666704 GCF_013368585.1 Megalops cyprinoides | reverse complement strand
TATTTTTTCCTCTCTGTTGCTCCTGTGATGTATGACACAGCCTGTCTCTCCCTGTGGTGGCCGTGTGACTCACTGCCGGAGAAACACATGGATAAATATAACAGCAGAATATGCTGGGACCTGCCCTGCCTGCAGCACCATTAATCACAGCGAGGAACGCATTAATTAGGGCGTGGCCGTGAGATAGCATGATCTCACCTGGAGGCTTCACTCCCTCCACCACCCGCAGATTCACTGCAGCGCCCCCAGGTGCAGTCAGAACCAGACATTACCTCACCCCGGAAACCCACCCCCCGCAGCCCTGATCTCCGCTGCACATCATGATTTGTGTGTGGCTTTTGTGCTGATAAACTCCAGAATCATGGGCTTCAAAAGCGAGGAGATCTCCAGCCAAAATATGACTCACCACATGGCCTTCAAACAAAGGAGCTCCATAACGGTATATATTGCACAATGGCAATAAAGGCATTCATTCATGGGAACTACATCAAGCACAGAAGATGTGTCTGGGAGCATGGAGCTCTGCTGTGAAAACCGGCTGGTTTGTGAGAGCTGATGAGGCGGATTCCCTTTGATCAGGTGGGGAGAGAGACCTGGCCCCGGTTACAGGCCTGCATACACGGCTGCACTGGGACACTCCACAGCAGGGGCTGATGCCTCTACCCGCCCCAGCTGTGTGGCACAGGACGGAGAGGAGGAGGAGCGTGCGACAGTGGAGATCGCCATCTGCTGTCTGGACCAGTCCGGTTTCCTTAAAATGTAAAATGACTCCAATAATAATTTCCTCATGTGGCACTGGTACCTGACTAGACAGCACACACACCGCACACACCGCACACCTATCCAGGGCCAGGAAGGAGAAGCCCACAGGCACTGTGGGCCACTAAACCCAGCCAAACACACTGTTACTCCCTCAGCTCAGACTAACCCTCCAAACACACTGTTACTCCCTCAGCTCAGACTAACCCTCCAAACACACTGTTACTCCCTCAGCTCAGACTAACCCTCCAAACACACTGTTACTCCCTCAGCTCAGACTAACCCTCCAAACATACTGTTACTCCCTCAGCTCAGACTAACCCTCCAAACACACTGTTACTCCCTCAGCTCAGGCTAACCCTCCAAACACACCGTCAATATCAGCTCAGACTAACCCTCCAAACACACTGTCAATATCAGCTCAGACTAACCCTCCAAACACACCGTCAATATCAGCTCAGACTAACCCTCCAAACACACCGTCAATATCAGCTCAGACTAACCCTCCAAACACACCGTCACTACCAGCTCAGACTAACCCTCCAAACACACCGTCACTACCAGCTCAGACTAACCCTCCAAACACACCGTCAATATCAGCTCAGACTAACCCTCCAAACACACTGTCATAACAAGATCTTAATCTCCTCTGTTGGGGAAAAACCAGCCTGCTGAAAAGCAAATTTTGAATATTATTTACGTTAATATCAATATTTCATTTTCTGGCTCATTTGATGCAGGCTGATATTTTTTTTTCCTATTGTTCAAGCAAAGGAAGTTCCTACTGAATATGGATAACGTATGGCTTATATTAAGGGCTCATGAAAAATACAATGACTGGTTATTATTTTCATTCTTCATTTATTAATTTTGTTTATTTACAACTCAAGGCCTCAGATCCACTTTTAGTGAGTTTTCGGAATGTGCTGGCAGGAGAGTCTTGCATTTTAAATGTTGTGAAGGATGAGTATCGATTAGCCAGACACCAGGTAGTATTGAATATCAACACATAGCATGAGACAATAAATGTTAAATCAGTTACACAAGGCAAGTTTCAACCAATTATATAATTACAATGAACTGAGACTGTGAAAATATCGATTGTAAAATAAAAAAAACTTTCATGTGTACAGAACTAAATACAATAAAAAATGAGAGAACTGAAAGAAATAAAATATAGAAAACACACACACACACACACACACACACACACAGTCATATGTATGAGCGTGTGTGTGTGTGAATGTGAGTGTGTGTGCGTTTGTATGTGTGTGTGTGTGAGCATGTGCATGTGAGTGTGCATGTGAATGTGTGTGTGTGTCAGTGCGTGTACACATGTGTGAGCATGTCTGTGTGTGCGAGCATGTGTGTGTATTTGTGTGTGAACGTGTGTGTGTCCCAGCTCAGAGCTGTGGCTAAAAGCTCAGCTTGTTGAGACACAGGCTGGAATGTGTGGTGATATAGTTTGATCTCTCTGGCTCCAGAAGGTGTGAGACTGATCTGCAGCCAAAACATCCCCCCCACACAATCTGAGAGAGACAATATACACACACACAATCCCCCTCCACACGGTCTGTGAGAGAGAGATGGTACATCACACACATACACACACACACACACACACACAATCCCCCTCCACACAGTCTGTGAGAGAGAGATGGTACATCACACACACACACACACACACACACAATCCCCCTCCACACAGTCTGTGAGAGAGAGATGGTACATCACACACACACACACACACACACAATCCCCCTCCACACGGTCTGTGAGAGAGAGATGGTACATCACACACACACACACACACACACACACACACACACACACACACACACACACACACACACAATCCCCCTCCACACGGTCTGTGAGAGAGAGATGGTACATCACACACACACACACACACACACACACAATCCCCCTCCACACAGTCTGTGAGAGAGAGATGGTACGTCACACACATACACACACACACACACACACACACACAATCCCCCTCCACACGGTCTGTGAGAGAGAGATGGTACATCACACACATACACACACACACACACACACACAATCCCCCTCCACACGGTCTGTGAGAGAGAGATGGTACATCACACACACACACACACACACACACACACTTCCCCTCCACACAGTCTGTGAGAGAGAGATGGTACGTCACACACATACACACACACACACACACACACACAATCCCCCTCCACACGGTCTGTGAGAGAGAGATGGTACATCACACACACACACACACACACACAATCCCCCTCCACACGGTCTGTGAGAGAGAGATGGTACATCACACACATACACACACACACACACACACAATCCCCCTCCACACGGTCTGTGAGAGAGAGATGGTACATCACACACACACACACACACACACACACACACACACACACACACACACAATCCCCCTCCACACGGTCTGTGAGAGAGAGATGGTACATCACACACATACACACACACACACACACACAATCCCCCTCCACACGGTCTGTGAGAGAGAGATGGTACATCACACACACACACACACACACACACACACACACACACACACACAATCCCCCTCCACACGGTCTGTGAGAGAGAGATGGTACATCACACACATACACACACACACAATCCCCCTCCACACGGTCTGTGAGAGAGAGATGGTACATCACACACACACACACACACACACACACACACACACACACACACTCCCCCTCCACACGGTCTGTGAGAGAGAGATGGTACATCACACACACACACACACACACACACACACACACACACAATCCCCCTCCACACGGTCTGTGAGAGAGAGATGGTACATCACACACACACACACACACACACACACACACACACACAATCCCCCTCCACACGGTCTGTGAGAGAGAGATGGTACATCACACACACACACACACACACACACACACACACACACACACACAATCCCCCTCCACACGGTCTGTGAGAGAGAGATGGTACATCACACACACACACACACACACACACACACAATCCCCCTCCACACGGTCTGTGAGAGAGAGATGGTACATCACACACACACACACACACACACACACAATCCCCCTCCACACGGTCTGTGAGAGAGAGATGGTACATCACACACACACACACACAATCCCCCTCCACACGGTCTGTGAGAGAGAGATGGTACATCACACACACACACACACACACACACAATCCCCCTCCACACAGTCTGTGAGAGAGAGATGGTACGTCACACACATACACACACACACACACACACACACACACTCCCCCTCCACACGGTCTGTGAGAGAGAGATGGTACATCACACACACACACACACACACACACACACGGTCTGTGAGAGAGAGATGGGGGGTGTGTCACAGAGAGGAGCAGATCTACACCAGTGCACACACACAGGATTGTCCGACAGACGCCTGGCTCCTGCTCTCTGTGTCTCTGAGCCGCTGCCCGTGTCAGTGCCCGGGGCTGCAGCTGGCCGGCCTCGGCAGGTTATCAGATCGTAGCCCTGTCAGCCTGAAGTCTGATGACGAGACAGACAGCTGTCCTGACGGCCGTGTGGGTCCCGGCCACGCCCACTCTCCCCTCCTCTCTCCGACAGCAGACACCAGACGGCAGAATGTGGCCGTTTGCCTCTGACGGGAGGAGAGAGGCTGGGGGGCTCACCACGCCCCCTCACACACACTCACTCCGGCGGATTCTGCTAATCAGGGTTATTTTCGGAGCCCTTCAGCTGAGAAGGGCTCCGAACGCTTTAGTTTTAATAGTTTAGCACTTTCACTGAGGCTCCTCTTTCAGCAAGCCGGACCGTGGCGCTGCGTGAAGCTCTGACTCAGGTGCTCAGATCCATCACTCTGCGCATACTGCCGTGCGTTACACCTTAGCATACACACTTACACACAAACACACTTTCAGTAAGAGCTGCTGCCAAGATACTCAATTCAGTTCTCAATTCAGTGAAGAATTATCAAATCTGTTTATTTTCAGGTCGGTATCCAGGTGAATTATCACGGCAGTTACTTTATTATTCACTTCATGTCATTGTAGATATGCATGTATTACTCAGAAGGCTGTCATGACAGGATACATACAGTGTAAATCATGAAGCCACAGGACAAAAGACCTGGATGCAGAAAACTCGATGACAGGGATAAAACTGAAAAACACTGGAAAACAGTGCAATCGTACAGATAAATTATCTTAGCTAATCAGTGCCACCTTGTGGACACCATAGGCAGTGCACCCTTATGACAACACTTATGTTTAGCAGAGTCACTTCAGGAAAACCCCCTCTGACGCCTCCCCCCCGTAACGGCACAGATGCCAGGGCCTGTCCCAGGTCACACAGGCTCTCTCCCCACTGGCCAAACTCTGGGGAAATGAAGCACTTCCTGTTCCTGCTGTAGCCGTGCAGAGTGTTTGGCCTCTTGGCAGCAGGACCAGCTTTGAGTTTTATTGAGAGAGACGGGCAATATGCTGCCACTGAGTGATGAGAGCATCCAGCCTGGATCTGCTGTGAGCATCTCAGCTGCCCTCTGGAGGAATTCACTCTAATACAAGAATTTTTCATTTACAGGATTCAAAGCTGCATGCAGGACAAAGACTCCACCTGTTCTCCCTATGCATCATGGGAATGAGAACTCCTCGCTATCCTATATCACCCACCTGACACTTAGAAATTTCACATACTGAGCACAGTCCAGCACAGCTGCATTCTACTGAGCGCAGTCCAGCACGGCTGCATTCTACTGAGCGCAGTCCAGCACGGCTGCATTCTACTGAGCGCAGTCCAGCACGGCTGCATTATACTGAGCGCAGTCCAGCACGGCTGCATTCTACTGAGCGCAGTCCAGCACGGCTGCATTCTACTGAGCGCAGTCCAGCACGGCTGCATTCTACTGAGCGCAGTCCAGCACAGCTGCATTCTACTGAGCGCAGTCCAGCACAGCTGCAGACTCCTGTCACTTGGTCCTCAGACCCGTGGCTGCTCTCTCCATCAGCTGAGCACTGCATCTGTTCCCCGTCCCCATAGCAAAGAGAGAGAAGACAGCAGGAGACAGCAGCTTCCACCCAATCAGAGTCTGTAAAACACAGTGAGTCCTTCTCTGTCTCAGCCGCTCCCTCTGCCCTGAAAGCCACTCTGCTGGGGTTACCTGCACTGAGGTGAGACTCTGCTGAGAGCTGATCCAGAACTTTGTGGACTGGTGTCAGCGGAACCGCCTCCAGATCAATGCAGGGAAAACCAAAGAGATGGTGGTGTATTTCCGCAGGTGCAAACACTCCCCTCTTACACCAGTGAACATCCAGGGTACGGACATTGAGATAATGAATCTTACAAGTACCTGGGAGTTCACCTGAATAATAAGCTGGACTGACAATACAAACGCACTATATAAGAAAGCACAGAGCAGACTCTATCTGCTGAGGAGACTCAGGTCTTTTGGAGTGCAGAGAGCACTCCTGAGGACCTTTTTTGACTCTGTGGTGGCATCAGCCATTTTCTATGGAGTGCTTTGCTGGGGCAGCAGCATCTCGACTGCTGACAGGAAGAGACTTAACAGACTGGTTAAGAAGGCCAGCTCTGTCCTGGGATGCCCCCTCGACCCAGTGGAGGTGGTGGGAGAAAGGAGAATGATGGCTAAGCTATCTTCCCAGATGGAGAACAAGTCGCACCCCATGCAGGATATTCTGACAGCACTGGGCAGCTCTTTCAGTGACAGGCTGCTTCACCCGCTGTGTGTGAAGGAGAGATACTGCAGGTCCTTTCTTCCTGCTGCTGTCAGACTTTACAATCAGTCTTTACAATCAACACTGCTCCCAGTAGACTACACACATCAAAACTGATAATTCATTCATGTGCAATACTACTGTCTAATGTCTACTAAACTGTGTACTATTTTATTTATTTACTACTTATTATATCGTGTTGTTTGATTACTTATTTTTATTATATCTTGTTCTTTTTTTTCCCTGTTGCGGGACAATTTAAAGGCTCTTATTTTATCTTTAGGTTGAGCGTGATCAGACAGCAGCCTCTGGATGATGCTTTTAGAAATTACACCCAGCTAATTTTTCACCTCAGGTTTAGAGAGCCCTTTTCATTACAATCCTTACTTTTGTCGGCATTTCTTAGTTGTGTCAGCGCATTTTAGGATAATTTATTAGGACAATTTATCAAATGAAGTCGGTTTTACAGCAAACAGGGAAAAGGGAAAGTAAGGGAGAATGAGAGAGTGAGGGAGACAGAGAAAGAGAGAATGAGGTTGATAAACTATGACGGTGAATGTGCTCTGAGGAAACAGACCAAACTCTAGAGCAATAGTTTCTCCAGTCCTGTAGAGGGCGCCATGTAAACATCTCTGTAAACTCACAGTAAATAGCAGCATAGCAGTAGCTCTCTGGGACCTCCAGTCCAGTTTTATCCAAAGTATTATAAAAGTGTTAAATGTTGCTTCCTAAAATTTTCCTTTTGAAGAGAATAAACCTGTAGAGTTAAGAGTTGTGACAGGGTAGCGGTACTGTCAACTTTAGAGTGACAGGAGTACTGTGACAGACAGTCCCTTCAGACCTCAAAGGTGACAGTGAACAGACAGCAAAGAAGATTAAGAGGAAATCTTCACAGTCCCAATTGACATTCAGCAAAGCGTGCCAACCAAACAGTCAAACTAACGGCATACAAAATGCCGGGCTCTCCAGCGGAGCCAACTGAGAGAGGCTGCAGGAGATGCATCTTTCATATTTCATGTTCCACTTTGCACCTTCTGAAGGACAGCGGTCAGAGATCAAACAGGACATCAGTCGCTCTCTCTGTATTAATTCTGCTCCTTAAAGATGCCAGTGCCCTGCAGTGCTCACACCTTCAGTGACTCATGAAAGCACCTGGATTTTCACTGAAAAGATCCAGGCAAAGACTCCTCCTCAACAGGACAAAGGGATTCAACTCCACAACCCCAACCAAAGGTGCTGAGCATTTATAATGATTTCACAGATAAAGTGTTCCTGTGAGAGTGTGTGGTGAGTCTCTTGGTATGAAGTGAAGAGTGCCCACACACTGCTGGCTGTCCCAAAGAGCCGACTGAGTGGAAATGCTTCCACTGCAGGGATCCAGGCCTGATCTCTGTATCACAGAAAGAGCTCCAGCATAAAGCTGTGAGGAGCAATATCAAAAAAGCATCAAAACAACACAACTGCCACATATGTGTTGAATTGGGAGTACTGCCTAACAATATGAAATTCTGTATGAATCATATAAATCTTTTTCATTGTATACAGTTTTATACATTTAATTATAGATGTGGTTCAGAAACCTTTATTTTAAAGCTGAAATCAATGGCTTCGATCATAAACATGTGCGTTACCCTGTGTGCATACACAGTGTGAGGTGGTATGGGGAATTCACCTCTCCCACTGCTGGTTAACCATGCATAATAAATTGAAGCAAATATTAATAAGCAAAAGCAATAATAACTCAACGACCTTTACAGTTTCGCTTCATTTCCACTGTCATTTCCGTCAGCATCCCCTGGAAAACGATGCAGTAAAAATCCAAGGGGGGGGGGGGGTGGCTTTGGCGGCTGCAGCCCGCAGTCAGACGCGTTTCATCATGAGCCCCCTCCCTGTATCTCCCTGCCTCTCTCACCCGGCACACACCTGAGGACGGGGCAGCCAGGTGCAGGGTCAGCCCAGGTGAGGCACAGGACCTCAGCTCTCTGCCTGATAAACTATTTAAGATGCTTTGAGCCGTAAAGCAGGTGAATTTTTGAGGAGCGAGGCTGTTTCAGCAGCACACCGCAGTGACTGCAAAGCTGGCAGGAAACCGGCAGGATGTCTGAACGAGCTGAATATGATGCCAGTTCCTCCCAAAACGCAGCCGACCTTCTGCCGGGTGAAACTCCTGAGGCTGAGTTTGCTCACATTTTACATATAATGCAACAGCACTAGTGGATATTACTGAGGTAGGTCAGGTTAAGTACCCTGCCCAAGAGTACTACAGCAGTGCCTCATTCATGATTTGAACCAACAACCTCCTGGTTACAAGCCAGGTTCCCAAATCACAATGGCATCTCTATCCTTGAAAACCCTTTTATTTGTAGACAGAGAGCAGCAGTTTGGCAGCTCAGACACACAGGGGTTTCTCTTGCTGAGGCTTTCTGAGTAATACATGGCAGCAGTTCTGTGCCAGGTGAATATGCACACAGCCAGCGAGCTGGACAGGGAGGTAATTATTTACCTGATTAAACCGGGCGACGATTTGATGGCCACATTTAAACAGTCTGGAAATTTGGCACCAGCGCACCAGAGGATCGCCTGCTTTCTGTCAAATGTACCATGGAATGTCTAATGTCCACAGGTCGTTTTCACTTTGGATATAACTGCGGAAGAGTGGCTTATATAAATACAATAAAAATAAAATAAAAATGAATAAGTGAGGGTAGTACTGATAATTTTGTCTGCGCACGGAATGTGGAGGTGCGGGAAAAGCCAAAAATGAGGCAAGCGCATTGTTTTCATTTGACACTACAGACAATTCGCAGTTTCTAAATTTAATTAAATGATATTCCTACTTATAAAGTTTGTCCATCAGTGATTATATCTATTTGTAGCGCAACATTTCAGTGACAAACTCTTGGCTGAAGCATTAACCGGTGTAAAAATCTTGCATCTGCCAGGCCCGTCTCGCTAAGGCTCCTCCGGTGGTAGCCGTGACGAACACACAAAGGGCAGAAAAATTCACCTCTGAATTAATCATTTTGCGTTTAACTTTTTTTGCGGAGTACAGAGGCTTTGAGTGTTTCTCATGAAATCGTCTCATTTGAGACTAGCCAGCCGGCAGACTGTAATGAAACCACAATGACGTTATTGACGGCACTGATTATCCGCGTTTACGCAGGTAGCGCTTTGGGGAGGTCCAGAGCGCCCTCTGCTGGCCAATAACTGTAAGCAGGCCACGGGTTCGATATTACCGTTCTCCACCTCTCACCTACTTTCCTCAGTGGAGGAACTGTGAAAATATGTATTCATTTCTTTTATTAAGATATCGAATTATTCTGGAGTATTCCACACATTTCTCTGTTTATTGAATCTTGCATTGAAATTGATTTGTTCACTTACGTTAATACAAAGCACACAGTTTTGTTATTGCTGAAAGATTTTGCGCTTTCACGAAACATTAAATATATTACATTACATTGCAAATAAAACGAGTAAAAATGCGAAAAGATGTAACACTTGCTTAAATGTGTGATTCAAATGGTTCAAGACTACGTGTTAAAAAACTGAAGAAGAAACTCTGAGCTGAACTGTTGTCGAAAATGAGCGGCTTTTTTAACTGGCAGCCTGGTGAGAGCGGGCTTTGGTATGTACTAATGCGCTCTTACAGAACGAAGCATGCCCTCACACCCTTATGTTTGCTTTTAATAATTAATGATAATAATTAATGAACGTTCTTTCACTACACAACAAACGTAATAAATAAAGTACTCTATCTATCTATAACAAGAACCATCAAACACTGACATTATTCATCAAGACAGGATTCGCTAAAGACACCACTAGATGGCAGCATAACAACATACAACGGAGGGGATAAGGCTGCTGACAGTCAGCGACCGGAGTGTAGATTTGTAAGTTCCGGTATGCCATGGAGGACTGCAGCACGATATGCAGGATGTCGCAGCTCCGCTATAGATCTGAAATTTAAATAATATCTCTATATCTGAGGTATGCCCTGTCTGACAGGAAAAGATAAGTGCAACGCTGGACGTTATGGACACAATAGATCACCATTTAGCATCTTGAACTGCCATAAATGTTTTATAATTATTTCATAAATTGCATTTTTTACTTTTGTCCGTACGTTGTTGTTTATAGGTTTTAACTGAAGATTATAAGCAGCAATATACAGCCACATTAGTTTAATATCAGCAAGCAACGATCCCATTAATAACATTATCCAGTATAAATCATTGGTGGTTAATAAATATTTTTATAATTTTATTATGTCTCCTACAGGAAATAACTCGGTTCGGGAGATCTATTCCATCGATAGATTAATAGTAACGGGTCGGTTTTCACTTGAGCCACCAAAATTTATGTGGAAAAACATGTACTGTCTACGGTATCAGAAACTCTTTCTCCTATTAATAGCAATTCATTTACACATGCTTTGAACAACGCACTAAACTTTAAGAAATCATAAAATTACACGAAAAAAACTCAATGGGGGGTTGGGTTAGCTAATTGAGTTAAGTTTACTAAAGCAATGAGCCATGTTATTGATTCTGAGTTGTGAGAATATAACCCGACTGATAATATGAACCTTTTATGATAAAGTCAGTATACAGCATCTCTAATCAGTCATGAAAGTCGCTTTAACTGAAGTGACATCAAATCAGTGCAAGCGGAGAGAGCAGCTCGGGGCTGGATTAAAATGAGAGCGCTCTCGCCTTTGGGCTGTGGGACGCACGGCACCAGGCGCGTCATGCGCGGTGTCTCACATTTTTTGTGTGCAAAGCTGCTGCAGGAGAGACAGCGGAGGCCGGATCGTACGGATGTTACAGATGGTCTTACCCAGAGTGCATTGTCTTCCGCGCAGCCCCTCGCGTGTCTGCTGTAATTGGATCCCTGTAGGCGTCCCACGGCCGCCGCTACCGCCCGCATCTCCCCCGCCTTCCACCCCCCAGCCCCGCGTTTCGCTGCGGGCCGCCGTCGCACACTAACACCGGGATTACTTCTCGTAAAAGCGCCGTGCGGACAATGCGGGCATCGGCCAGGGATTTATAGAGACATCGGGATTTCTAATTTGTTTTTTTTTCTTCTGCCTCGTATGAAAACAGGTAAGAACGAAGGATTGATGGTTGTGTTTGTTTCGTGATTTTCAGGTAATTGTCGAGTTTTGTTCATTTCTGTAACTCTTGAACACGCAAGGCGTTAGATTGTTAATCGCGTAAATGATATCTTGAGCTACAACAGCGCACACGACTTCATTCAGTGTATATGGCACTATTAAGTAACGTCCAGTACAGACAGCGGATGTGCTTCTAAATTGGTGAATATGAACTGTATCGTTTACCCAATAGTAAGGTACATTCGTTTGTCATCGTTCCTGCATTTAAAGCATAGAGACGATTTCTAGGGGAACGACCCTGAATTTTTTCACGCGTCATGTGTGGCTCTGTGCGGTGCCTTCTTCGCTGTCTCCTCTTGTCAGTCTATCTTATGCTTTTCCATTTCATTTCATTTTGTCAAACGAATTGTTTGTGTTCAGTGGAATTAAATCGACAGCAGTTAAGCCGTGTGCGCATTAGTGAGAATTAGAGTCCGGTCGCTGCCAGCGCCGGGTTTACACCGGCCAGCGAGAGGCTGCAGCTTCTGCGAGATACGGCATATGGCATGAGACCGACAGATGCGCTCAGAGAACAACAGTGGCAGTTTATTTGGATTGAGCAGATAATTCGTCCATTGTTTTCGACTGTTTTTGTGATAATGAAAGACAATCCAGCTGCCCGCGCCGAGCGGCTGTACAAAGATGTCACAGACGGAGATTTGCGCGACCGCTCCTGGCGCCGCGCTGCGCCCGCGACCGGCGCATCTCTCACGGAAATGTAATTGAATTACACTGGCTGAAGTCTGTCCTGCGCCCGAACAAACGAAAAGGCCAAAACACACCACTGACAAGCAACTTGGAAATGGAAATATAACTGTTACACGCATATTATATTGGTTGTATTGCAATATAGTTGTTTATATTATTGTTTTCTCGGTCATGTACCCATGGTTAAACAGATCTAGGTTAATGGGTTTATCTGTAAACCTCTGTGTTCACACTGTGACGTTTGCAGGAAAGTAGGGAACCTGACTGAAGCCACAGCCTTTTATTTAAATCACTGAAGTTACGCTGGGAATTACTCCAGCAAGTACACGGCATGCGTGGCGACGTGCGGATAGATACAGACACGCAGTGTGAAATTTCTTAGCTTTGCTTATTTAATCCCTCAACCTGACCACGCTCATGGATGGGTATTAACAACAATAACAACAACCATAAAATTAAAACAATAATAATTCTTCAATAATAACAGTACAATCACTGAAATTAAAAAAATACACTGCAAAAATGTTATGAGGTGCTTCACTTTTTTCCTTTAAGCATCAACACTGTCAGGTGGAATACTACCCCACCCCCACACAGCCCCGCAAACCCTCACCCCACCCCCACACGCCCCGGGTGTACTTCTGGGAGAGAAAACGGCAAAGAACAGAATGACATCACAATGGGGCGCTGGAGTGAGTTCCACGGTGTAGCTTTTCTCTGCTTTAGAACGCAGCGTTTCCCTGTAGTGCCAGGAAGAGCAGCAGTCACGTTAGCCTGTTGCTCTCTGTGAGTGGCAGAAAGCAGAGCAGCCTCACAGACATCAGCTTTCCTGTGCTGCTGTCATTCAGCATCAGTGTACCTGCCGTGATCCTGCTGACCTGGGACCTGCTTAATGTGGCACCACCAGAACTCTCACCAAACCAAGCCTGTAGGAGTGAAGTACACGGTGATAAGCATGCAGACTGCGATTAGCTGGGGTGCTGGTGTGTGTGTGTGTGTGTGTGAGTGTGTGTGTGTGTGAGTATGTGTGTGTGAGTACGTGTGTGGGTGTGTGTGTGTGTGTGTGAGTGTGCGTGTGTGTGCGTGAGTGTGTGTGTGTGTGTATGTGCGAGTGTGTGCGTGTATGTGTGTGTGTGTGTGTGCGCGAGTGTGTGCGTGAGTGTGTGTGTGTGTGTGAGTATGTGTGCGTGTGAGTGTGAGCGTGTGTGTGTGCGCGTGCGTGTGAGCGTGTGTGTGTGCACGTGTGCGTGTGAGCGTGTGTGTGTGTGTGTGTGTGTGTAATCCTTTCAGAGGAGCAGAGTGCTGTAGCACCCTGCTTCTGGAGTGCTGTCTGCTGCCAATGACTGTAGAGAGAACCCTGATCTGTGGGTCTGTAGAAAATCTCTTTTCTGCTTTAAATCCATGAAGATACACATGTATCAATGAAGGTGTGTTCGCACCAACAAAACAAAAGTATTTCTAAAACTTTTTTCTTAACACATCTTAGTAAATATGTGGCCCTAATTAATGTATTGGAAATGCACATTAGTGTTAGACCTGATTGTGATTCATTGTTAATTGATCGGCATTGGGCTTGCTATAATTCACTCATTGAAAAAAGGAATGCATTGGAGGTACAAATATGTTGACAAGATCCTTTTATTTTTTACCTTTTTATAAGCAGAAACACTCTTCCCACATTTTGTGATATGTCTCAAGAGATGTCAAACACAGAACACTTTAATTAACACCTTATCAAACCTAATTAATTAAGAACTCAGTGAGAACAGAACCCAGCAGACGCTGGTTCTCCAGGGCTGGGAGGACTGAACGAGGTGTTGCCTTCCCATGAGGCCACAGCAGAGTGCCACAGATTCCTCTGAAATCCAGAACTCTCTTCAGTTCAGACTTTTTTCACAGGAGTGCTGGGCCTGGGTTTGTGAGGAGAGGAGACAGTGGCCTCTGACGCCCCTCTCCGTCAGAGATATTCACTGGTACAGAGGTATTCACTGTTACAGAGGTGGTCAATGTGAAATTGTGCCCAACTGGTGAATGCTCATGCCAGCAACTCCTCTACATCCATAATGTCACCAGAAGAGAAACAACATTTTAATCTTTCCATACTTCCATTTCAAAGTGCTGCACTATTTTTAGCCTGCAGATCAGCAGAGAAACGGCTGGTGGGTTGCAGTTAGCTGTGAGGAATGCAGGACTCGTTATGATAAGGATTTGGCTTCTATTCGCCAACAACAGGGCATTGTTCTATGTATATCAGCATGAGGCATATGATTAATAATACACGCGTGTTCTGTGACAGTGCTGCCATTATAGTTGCAGTTAATGCTGACATATGTATCAACATCCTGTTTAAACATCTTGTACGCTTTGGTTTTTACTTGTAATTATGGGATAGCTGTTATCTAAACCTGATATCACTGTTCACTAGTACTGTGCCATCTACACTCATGTCTTTTTGTCTGTGTGCTGTGCTGTGTGTGTGTTTTTAAACTCAGTTCCAAGGCATCAGTAAACTTCATCAATAAATTGTCTTCATGCATAACACACTGAATAGATCTATCTTGTATCTCACAGTTAAAAGTGGGTGGTTATCAGAGCACTGCTGAGGACAGCCCTGTCTGTAATCGGTCTGTAATCAGCACGGCACTCTGAACAGACCTGAGACCACTCCCACAGGGACAGAGGGAGAGACCACTCCCACAGGGACAGAGGGAGAGACCACTCCCACAGGGATAGAGGGAGAAACCATTCCCACAGGGACAGAGGGAGAGACCACTCCCACAGGGACAAAGGGAGAGACCACTCCCACAGGGACAGAGGGAGAGACCACTCCCACAGGGACAGAGGGAGAGACCACTCCCACAGGGACAAAGGGAGAGACCATTCCCACAGGGACAGAGGGAGAGACCACTCCCACAGGGACAGAGGGAGAGACCACTCCCACAGGGACAGAGGGAGAGACCACTCCCACAGGGACAGAGGGAGAGACACTGTTCCCTCTTTCAGTTTGGAGTCTAGGAGTCTTCATTTTCAGTTTCATCTAAATAATTTAATATTAATACACATATGGTAATGGTAATACATACAATGCATTTTACAAAGGCTGTAGAATCACCTTAAACAACTGATTTGTTGAAAAAATTTTTGGAAGGATGATTTTATTGTGCTTTACTGATTTCTGTCATGCAGGTGAAGACATGAAAGCTGCATTTAAATTTACAGTGTGGAAATGGTGCGTCTCATGCTTATGAATAATAAGGGTGGAGACTAATAGTGCTTTTTTATAAACATAACCTTCTGCAAAATATGAATCTTGGAACCTCTGGTTTAAGCCTGAGAATACAAGTGACAGCTATCTGATGGCCAGATACAGAAGAACTCCAGCTCAGATGATTGCCAGGTGTTTGATCGCAGCGTGCAGTGAAATGCAGGCTCTGTCTGCGCCTGACCTGAAGGGCTCCGAGATTGAATGGATTCCTCCGCGTCTGTACTCAGCGGCAGCGTTCAGAGAAACTCGCAGGGGAACACATATAACACACGGACGCGCGGCAGCCTGTTCCTATGCAACAGCTCATTAGTGCTGTGCCAGGCATTTGTGCTCTTTAGTTTGGAGTCTGTGTTTTGACCGCCCACACCGCCACAACACCCCAATATGCTGATATTGTACAAATCTGGAGTGCTCCTCATTTGTGATTTAATGATTAATCACCTAAATTACTAAATGAAGGTAATATAATGTTCAAATGTGGACTATAGTTTATGTATGTATGTGTGTATGCGTGTTTGTGTGTATGTGTGTATGTGTGTATGCGTGTATGCGTGTATGCGTGTATGCGTGTATGCGTGTATGCGTGTATGCGTGTATGCGTGTATGCGTGTTTGTGTGTATGCGTGTATGCGTGTTTGTGTGTATGCGTGTATGCGTGTTTGTGTGTATGCGTGTATGTGTGTATGCGTGTATGCGTGTTTGTGTGTATGCGTGTATGCGTGTATGCGTGTTTGTGTGTATGCGTGTTTGTGTGTATGCGTGTTTGTGTGTATGCGTGTTTGTGTGTTTGCGTGTATGCATGTATGTGTGTTTGTTTGTATGCGTGTATGCGTGTATGCATGTATGCGTGTTTGTGTGTATGCGTGTATGCGTGTATGCATGTATGCGTGTTTGTGTGTATGCGTGTATGCGTGTATGTGTGTATGCGTGTTTGTGTGTATGCGTGTATGCATGTATGTGTGTTTGTTTGTATGCGTGTATGCGTGTTTGTGTGTATGCGTGTATGCATGTATGCGTGTTTGTGTGTTTGTATGCGTGTATGTGTGTTTGTGTGTATGCGTGTATGTGTGTATGTGTGTATGCATGTATGCGTGTTTGTGTGTGTGTATGCGTGTTTGTGTGTATGCGTGTTTGTGTGTATGTGTGTATGGGCGATAGCAGACAGATTGATCAGCTGAAGCTGCAACATGTGTCATGTTCTGTGATTGACAGAGGGGGTTTAATTAGTGTGTGCACGGGGTGGACATAGCTGCAGTCGCACGGCTTACGCCCCTCAGTCTTCCAGTCGGACATGTCGTGTTCTGCGGGTTTGCTGGTGTGGTTTTGGGGGAGAAACGTGGGTCAAAGGTGAACTGGCCAAAGGAGGGGAGGGGTGGAGTGACCGAGGGAGGAGACCTGAGCGGGTTACTGACAGGATGTAGTGTACAGTCCACTCTACATCTCTCCCTCTCCTCGCAAGAGTCAGGCTGTGACGGAACCCAGGCATCTCAGAGTGGCAGGAAATCCGGTCAGGCACTTTACTGTATCTGCAAATCAATAACAAGCTACTGTGTGGCTAAGATCCACACAACAGCGCAAAATGGAGAACTGTTTACGAAATGAGTATGATTTAAACAAGCAGCTGGACTAAAACCTCTACCAGTAATTAATGTTATGATTGTAAGATCTGATGAAACCAGCAAAGGGGAACCTTCATTTGGCATATCCCAGTACTCAGGAGCATGTGCAGGGGCGGTAAGCAGCTTTTGCTGCTGGCTTTGGGGGTTGGAAGGGGTGAGGGATTAGTCTGAGAGTCTGAGACTGAGGGGGTGAACAGACACGCAGACTATTGTGGCTGGGGTCTGAAAGTACGAGTTCAGACTTTCCAGTCAAATTATTCAGAGTGGAACATCACAGAGACGGCTTCACTCCGCCGTGGATCTTTGATCAGGAGAATATGCTCTGCAGTCTGTCACAGCTGCCGTTTCTGTCAGCATGGAAGATAAATGCTGGCATCTCGTCTCTACGCCCTGACCCGGACGAGACCGACGATCTGAAAACCACAGGGCTGAGAGAGAATACGAAATACAGGAGGAGACTATGAGGGGGACGGTTTGACAGACTGTCCCTCCGGAAGCTGCAGAATTAGGTCAGTCTTAACAGAATCTCTGCACCTGTTAATTAGGCTGAGACAGTGAGGAGAGGCTGTTTAATCCTGTCCTTTGTTTTAATTACTCTGTATGTACATCCCCTCAGCTGCGGTCCGAGCCCCACAGCAAAGCCCGCCACAAAACAGCCCACTGTGGCTCCGCCCACCCGCCAGACTATGCAATGCATTCTGGGAAGTAGCCAACACATGTTACGTTATTGTTGCACAAAAGCCTTTATCCTTTAAATATGACAAGGCCTATGCATCTGTCAGTTTACTCATGTGCCCTTTACAGTCTGTGTAACTGTAAGCATCCAATCTAAAGGATCTAATTCAAGTCTATTATTATTATACTATGTTAAAGGCTGCTTCTGGCCCTCTGTTCCCTGGTCAGAGGCTGGAGTGTAACACTGAGCTGCATCTCATAGTACCGCGTGGTGTCCCCCCCCTCTGTCCTCTCTGACCTGCAGGGCCCCTCCCTCAGCTGTGGGGTCTCTCTCTGACCTGCGGGGCCCCTCCCTCAGCTGTGGGGTCTCTCCCTCTGACCTGCAGGGCCCCTCCCTCAGCTGTGGGGTCTCTCTCTCTGACCTGTGGGGCCCCTCCCTCAGCTGTGGGGTCTCTCTCTCTGACTGGCGGGGCCCCTCCCTCAGCTGTGGGGTCTCTCTCTGACCTGCAGAGTCCCTATCTGTGTTGAGCAGTAACCATTTGTTACTTATGGAAAAATAAAACTAAGAAATTCTTTCTCATCTGTATTCAGGAAGGAGAGCCCAAGAGCCCTACATAAAATAACAGACAATTCATTGATATTATTAATTTTCCTTCCTGAAAATGCTACTGCATGCAGATCTCTTTGCAGTGAGTCATTATTTACACACAAAGAGCTGCGGTTTCACACAGTGCCTAGAGAAAACAGCAGTCTATTCTAACATGCAGCCATGGGATCCGTAGCTATAATATTCAAATATGAAATGAATCATAATACATATCCATAGTTTTGCATCACTTCATCAGAACCAATTCTTCATGAAGCCCAGTGGATCCAGCGCTGCCTGTGATACAGAACACTCGCAGCAGGAGAGAGCCTCACAGCTGGGCCGGGGCTCTGTACAGCCCAGGCTGCCTTTAACCTGGCCGCTAAATGCCCTTATGCAGTCATACAGTCCTGCAGTGTCACTCATGGCAGGGGGGCGGGGCAGTGGGCGGGGCTTTGCAGGTTTGACTCTCAGGTGTGGCTCTGCTGGTGTACCTGTGGGCCTGAGGTGTGTAACCTGAGTAACACCCTGCTGTGGAAAGGAGTGACATGTGCAGGTGCTGGCAATGCACTAGGGCTACCGGCAGTGTGTTAGCCCTGAGCCAGGGTGTCCGGCAGTGTGTTAGCCCTGAGTCAGGGTGTCCGGCAGTGTGTTAGCCCTGAGCTAGGGCCACCGGCAGCGTGTTAGCCCTGAGCTAGGGCCACCGGCAGTGTGTTAGCCCTGAGCTAGCGCCACCAGCAGCATGTTAGCCCTGAGCTAGGGTGTCCGGCAGTGTGTTAGCCCTGAGCTAGCGCCACCAGCAGCATGTTAGCCCTGAGCTAGGGTGTCCGGCAGTGTGTTAGCCCTGAGCTAGGGCCACCGGCAGCGTGTTAGCCCTGAGCTAGGGTGTCCGGCAGTGTGTTAGCCCTGAGCCAGGGTGTCCGGCAGTGTGTTAGCCCTGTGCCAGGGTGTCCGGCAGTGTGTTAGCCCTGAGCTAGGGCCACCGGCAGCGTGTTAGCCCTGTGCCAGGGTGTCCGGCAGTGTGTTAGCCCTGAGCTAGGGTGTCCGGCAGTGTGTTAGAGACGCTGCTCCAGCCGAGCTGCTCCAGCCGAGCAGTCAGTCAGGACAATTAGGATGCATCACCCATGGTCAACCTGACCAATGGAGGCCCATACAAACATAAAAACAACAAAAACTAAAAATATAATTAAACATAACACAAATCAATGTTTTCAATGCTGCACTAATCCTGTCTCATGGTTAAATCCTGTCTCCTATTAGCTCTGAGAGTTAGAAGAAAGCAAAGCTTCACAGCTGACACTGTGAGGAATATTATAGCACCTTTCTAAATCGCATTATTAAGAGTTTAAGAAGAACTGCTCATTGTCAGCTCTTGTGGAGTGGGTAACGATTTTCAGCTCCCAATTTCACAGAGAATTACTTGGGAGAGGAAGCAAAAAGCAGGACTAATTGTGCTTGAAATGTACCTTAATGAAACTCATTGTTGTAATTCCTGCAGAACACCTGGTTTTGCAGAAATGTCTGCTGTCAGTCAGACATTAATGGACAGAAATGACTCGGGTCTGTAGTGAAGCATTCAGCGCGTCGTCCAACAATGCAGCAGTAGTAAGAGCCACAGTGAACGGCTGATATTCCGTTTCCCTGTCGCTGTATTAACCCATCAGAGCTGGAGCTGAGTGTTTCTCAGGGTTTTTTCAGTGCCAGCAGATGCAGCCTGCTATCAGAGGGGAAAACGGTCATTATAATCTGACATTTCCGCCTACTAACCAGTGGGTCTCGTAGCTATCCGCGTGATTGAATTTAACACAAGCCGATCGTGGTCTGTAATGGACAGCTTCCGGAGGGGCCTGGGGGCGGGGGTGGGGGGTGGGCGGTCGTGCTGAACGCTGGTCAGCTGCTGTGATGAAGAACAAAAGCCAGCCTCATCCTCAGCCCTGCTGCTCTGTTACAGCCGCATTACCTCGGGCCGCAGGCCGACAGCTCCGCCCTTCTTAGCTGCCATAAACAGCGACTTGCACAACACGTAAACCCGTCCTACACGCTCCGGGTGTGTTTGTGTGTCTGTGCACAGTGTATACGCGCTCAGCCAGACTTCTTTCTGTACATTTCTGTGTGCAAGTACAGACTTATTCCAACGCGGGCAACCAACCAACTCTAAACGCTACACAAAATGTGTTAATTTTAGAAACAGTGGCTGTGTCAGTAAATGACATAATTAAAATAGTTTGGTAATTACATTCCCAACAGCGGCGTAGCAGTACCTGGCGAGATTCTTGTGTGGACTGCAGTATTTTAAGACACAGCCCTTCTGATAGGCTTAAAGACGTGCCGAATTTAAACGCTTCAGGGATAACAGGGGTGGTGACAGAGCTGTACTGATGTGTCTGGATGTTCGTTTAATCAACGTCCACATTCTCTACGCAGGGAGTCTGAAAACAGAGCTGATATGACAGGAAGTCTGAGGTTGTGTAAACTGGCCTTTAACTGGCTCGTCCCGATATCAAAGAGAGGCTGTTTATGAAGCGTCCCGTGACGTGAGCGCACTTTCTGAGCACTGCCGCTGTCGCCCTGTATGAATGGCTCTAATGTGTGCCCAGAGGGGGGTTGGGTTGCCTCTCTGAAGCCTCCTCCAGCAGCAGGGCCATGCGAACGAGGGGAATCTTTGAAGAGTTTTAGCTGTTACCCGTGAGTGATCTCTGCTCATTATTTTTGGTGTGCATTAATGTCAGTGTTCATCCTTTCATTTCCAAGAGGCAGGCACTGAAACATCACTGCAACAGCATTCAGTTAATACTGAGTGAATTAGTGTGAGTATTAACTGTGTGAAAGTGCATTGCGAGTATCCGTCTAATTCTTATATACTGATTTTACATTTCAATGATTGCCGTAAACATGATGACATGCAAGAACCAAAAAATGTGACATTTGCATACATGTGTCTCACACTTAAAAACAAATAACCAAAGGCCTTACACTGATAACCCCACATAGGTTCATAGGTGTGTGATTGTGTATGCATGTATGTGTGTATGCGTGTGTGCACGGTGAGACTGTGTGTGTGTGTGTGTGTGTGTGTGTGCGCGTGTGTGCGCGCGTGCATGCGTTTGAAAACAAACAGCTCATAAACAGCAAGTAATGAAACAATAAGATGAAAAGCCTCTTATTCTGCGGACAGAGAGCAGTGTTTCTGTGTGCCGTTGCCGTGGGGGTGCATGTGGGGGTCAGCATGTTTATTCATGCATGTGGCAGGAGAGAGCGTGCGTTCGCCTCTGCACAGGGCCTGCCCCCCCCCCGCTCACAAGGGCCAGCTTTGTGGACGGATACAGGGGGACAGAACAGGAGACACACAGAGAGGCCTGGGAAGAGGAGTGCAGGCAGAGCCAAGGAGCTCCCCGCACTACAGCAGCAAGGATCAATACGACAGAGAGCAGAGAGAGAGAGAGAGAGAGAGAGAGAGAGGGAGGGAGGGGGAGAGGGGGAGAGAGGGAGAGGGGGAGAGAGGGAGAGAGAGAGAGAGAGAGAGAGAGAGAAGGAGGGAGGGGGAGAGGGGGAGAGAGGGAGAGAGAGAGGGAGAGAGGGGGAGAGAGAGAGAGAGAGAGAGAGAGAGAGGGAGAGAGGGAGAGAGAGAGAGAGAGAGAGGGAGAGAGGGAGAGAGGGAGAGAGGGAGAGAGGGAGAGAGAGGGGGGGGGGGAGAGAGGGAGTGGGAGAGAGGGAGAGAGGGAGAGGAGAATCCAGACAGAGACAAACTAGAGAGAAGAGAGGAAGGGACAGAGAAACCTGACAAAGGCAAACCAGATAAAGGAGAGGATCAGAAAGATAAAAACCAGAGAGAGAGAAAAACTAGAGAATGAGAAAAGAGACAGAGAATATGGAACTAGAAAGAGACAGAAAGGGAGAGCAAGAGCAAGCTTCGTTTTCTGAAAAATTTTGATCCTTAAATAATGGATGCCGCTTGCCATTTTTATTGTGATGGCCA
>NC_050589.1:621704-639204 GCF_013368585.1 Megalops cyprinoides | reverse complement strand
GCGTTAGGTGACCTGAGACGTGAGAGACGCCATACGCAGCTCCACCTTAAGCACTGAGATCTCAGGCTGAACCCGGCTGCAGTGCATGTGTATTATAGGAAAGCTAGACGAGGAGATGGGAATATTATGGATGGATAAATACAGCATCTTGATACACCCACACAAACAATTGGGTCATTTGTTGCTACCAGCGATTGTCCCGCGGTCATTTCCAACTCGGCGTCAGCCCTCAGAGGCCAGGATCTCAGACTGCGGCCCACCACACTGCTGCTCTGTGTCTCTTGCTGCCAGAGAGAGAAAATTAAGCTGTCAGTCACTCTCCAGTTCAAATAAGAGTGAGAGAACAGCAATGCACCGAGGACCTCACCGTGCGGTACACCCGCCGAGAACCGACGAGCCGTCAGTCAGTCGGAGAGTCACACGGAGGCGTGGCCTACATGGGGGCAGGAGAGGGTTGCTTTCCGGTTTTTGTTGTTGTTACCATCATTATTACTGTAATGAGTCAATTTATTATTACCAGTTATTTTACCTGTTTTGGTTAATACAGCATTTTGGTCCTTTTTATGAAGAAACTTTTGAATAGAGCTGAGTCAGGAAGCTGGGCTCTCTGGACTGTGGCCAAGAACAGGCCGTTCAGAGCGCAGCATGTGCTGATCTGTGAGAAACAGCACAGAGATCCAGTAGCTTCACCTCTGTGGAAGGAAGGACAGGGCAGTGCGCTGATGAAACCTGTCCCCCTGCTGGTGACGGGGCCTCACCTGTCCCCCTGCTGGTGACGGGGCCTCACCTGTCCCCTGCTGGTGACGGGGCCTCACCTGTCCCCCTGCTGGCGCTGCTGGGCCTCCCCCTGTTTCCCTGCTCACAGTGGAGAGACGCTGCCCTCCCAGCACCCACACACAGCTTCAGCAACAGAAACATGACAGGGGGGGGGGGGTAGGAGACACCCTCCCAGTACCCACACACAGCTTCAGCAACAGAAACATGACAGGGGGGGAGGGGGGGGGGTAGGAGACAGAGACAGAGAGAGAGTGTAGGAAAGATAGGGTCGAGAGAGAGAGGGAGAGGGAGAGAAAAAGATGGCAGAGTGTGAGAGAGAGAGTGTGAGTGTGAGTGTGAGTGTGAGTGTGAGAGTGTGAGAGTGTGAGAGTGTGAGTGTGAGTGTGAGTGTGTGTAGGAGAGAGAGGGAGGCCCATGGGATTTGCAGGTAGCCAGGCGTCATGAGCAAACGTAGTCAGTTTCAGCACTCCTTGCCCTGTGTTAACGCGGTGTGGTTCTGTTCTTCCAGCCTCTGGAAGTGCGGGTTCTGTCAGCTGCCTTACAGCCCCTGCATCATCCTAATGTTGTTTTGCTGGACATGAAGCCCGACTGTTCTCACCGCTGTCTGTTACTATTGTGATATTATGATTAATATTCTCTCATGGTCACTGTTTTACGTTCCTTGTTCCTGTCTCCGTAGCTGGGCTTGTGCTCAGACCCCAGCAGTCTTAGCTTCTTTCCCAGCAGCTGTGGGAGAGCAACAAACAAAATCAAAAATCTGTAAAAACTATGTGATTGACAGGGTAGGGGGTGGAGCCAGCGCACCATGTGTTGTAGGGTCCTGATTGGCTAGTGAGGCTGATGTGTTAGCCACGCCCATAGCACTGCGCTGTCACTCCATACCCCTCCTCCCTCAATCCCCCCCATGTGGAGTGTCAGGTCCTCTCTAAACCCCGCGCTGGTCACCACACTGTCCGTGTCAAAGAGACGAGCTCTGTTTCCAAAAACAGCCTGCTTTCCTGAGCTGGATTAGCTGCCTTTTAGCCCTGTGGATCTTCCACAGAGCTGGT
The DNA here is from genome assembly GCF_013368585.1 of Megalops cyprinoides. Classification (NCBI taxonomy): domain Eukaryota; kingdom Metazoa; phylum Chordata; class Actinopteri; order Elopiformes; family Megalopidae; genus Megalops; species Megalops cyprinoides. Next base: position 637,378 of record NC_050589.1, on the reverse strand, counting down.
GCTGTCGTGTGCCTGACCCAGGCTGTCACGGAGGAGGGGGGGGATTATGCACAGCGATGTGCATTATGGGAAAGAGAACGCAGAGTCCTTCGTAAAGTCACACAACGGTCGTCATGTAGGAGGATACGGTGTGTGGAAGCAAGGTCTGCCCAATCCTTCTGCATGGCACTGTTTGGGAGGGGTGCTTTCTCCCCCCTGCTGGGAGCCTGAAATATTTAACAAGGCCCGCACTATTTTTGGAATTGCGATCAGTTTGTTTTTGAGCTTATGCAATAACAGAGTTACAGCCCTGCCACATGCTGCCGTCCCGTCGCAGACGCCATGCGCGCCGCGCTGGGGGAAGATCGCCTGCTTTCACACACACTGTCCGCACAAACACTCCTCTTACAGCCTGCTATTAATCACTTATTCTTTTTTTAATGTGTTTTTTCCCTTTCTGTTGGGGCAAACGACTCTGTCCGACACGGTCTAGTTTCAGTGCACCGTCTCCACTGTGGCGTGTGCTTCAGACGCCTAACAGAGTATCAGAGGCAGTAACAGATCCAACAGGAAACGGATTAGAAGAGTAGAGCAGTGGGTCCCAAGTGGTTCAGTCAGTAAGGCGACCATTCGAGTACAGGCTGAGCGCTACAGCTGTGATCTGACCTTCTGACGACGGCCAGGAGCCCACAGCTTTTGCGGGGGGGTGGCTGTCCTCGTCTCTCCACTGTCAGGCCCCTGCAGGTTGCTGCGATGATGTCATTGGAGCAGCAGCTCTCCACCAGCGAGAGGCGGCTCCGCTGCAGTGCGCTGTGTGACCTGAAGCCCTCGGCTGCGTGAGAGTGTGCAGGAGGGATCCTCTGCCTTCCCGCGCCAGCGCAGGGGCTCTCCTCATCTGACGAGACGAGTAAGCAATCCCAAAACAGGGCTTCGCACAGGGGAAAATATCTCAAAGTGGAGGAATAACAAAAAGGCACAGAATCAATCAGCTGGAACACTGGAAGGAGAGAGGGCGTGTTTAAGCACTGGAGAATGCAAACCCATGAAGAGTAACTGTCCAAAACGTCCCATAAATGATCTGATCCCGGGGAGACAGTGGGGACTTCTATTCTCTCTCTCATAATGCCAACCCAAGATAAACTGAGAAAATCCAGCTTGTCTTTTTTTCCTGTTTAATTAAGATGTGAGACTTAAGACTGAAATGAGAGGCAGAGCATGAGCAGCCAGATCAGAGGCATCTCAGAGTATGGAACAGGGCCTGCTTCATTTCACAGATCTGGGGATCTCCCAGCATCACTGGCCCTGCATGCAGATGAGTTAAAGCAAGCTTAGAAATGCAAAGACAGGCAAAATGCTGCATATTCATTTGCATTTAAATGTATGCATTTCCTGACCTATCACACAGTTCCTGAGATTTAGGGGCGGGGCTAAGAGATGTGATCAGCAGAGGGATGCTGACAGCAGACCCGGTGACAGCAGGGTTTAAGATCTACCTGCTCAACAGCATACAGAAAACCATGAAAGCACAGGGCTGGAGTTGGGGTCTGACCATCATTCCCAGCAACGGTGACACTGACAGCTGGTGTTGGGTCTGCAGTCTCTGCCTGAAGGATCTTATTAAACTAAAGGAACAGCAGTGAGATGAGCAGACAGCCAATCACAGGCCTGCTCCCGTAAGGCAGGGGATGTAAACATGTGGGTTTTTGTGATTGGCTCTGGTGACTCATAAGGGCTTTTGTAATTGGCTGTGGTGACTCATACAGGTTTGTGCCTGCCTCTCTTTGTGTGGTTATCTCCCCACAGTGGCCCTGTGCATCGCTTTGAGTGCGTCAGACACGCTTTGATAAGACATTTGCAAACAGCAGCGTACCAAAGGGCAGGCAGCACTGCGGAGGGGGGGGCTCATGCGTCATGCTCGTTTACAGAGATCACACAGTTACTGGCGCAGCGCGGCGTCGGCTCACCCTGCTCAGCAGCAGTAATCTGGGACTGGACACTGAAACCTTCTGGTTATGAGTCATGCATTTACTCTGCCACACTTTTACTGTTTTACGCAGCCACGCAGACACGCAGACACGCAGCCACGCAGACTGCAGACACGCAGACACGCAGACTGCAGACACGCAGACACGCAGACTGCAGACACGCAGCCAAGCAGACTGCAGACACGCAGCCACGCAGACTGCAGACATGCAGACACGCAGACTGCAGACACGCAGACACGCAGACCCACAGCCACGCAGACACACAGGATCCCCTCAGCTGGCTGTTGGCTGCAGCACAGCACAGGGTTTGGGGGTGTCGCCTCTGGAGGAAACGCTTCACAGCCAGGCAGATAAGAGGCACCAGAGAGCCTTGAAAGAGCCTCCTGAATGAGGACATGGTCCTCCAAAGCTTATCCCCTCAGGTCCTTTACCCACAGTGCTTTGTGCTTATCGCAGTCGGACGCTGTTGTGTCGAGCGGTGTGGTAGCTGCGGGTTGCGGTGCGAATCCTGGCAGGGTGACAGCAGGCAGGCTGGGGGTGGGGGGGGCGAGGGGTGGGGGCACAGCTCTGTAATTACAACATGCTACATGCTACCTACAGGCATCTACATGGCTGCTCTCCCACTCTCAGCCCTTTCAGATTCCACAAGGCTGACAGCTCTTTCTAAAAAAACACACATTTACATACCTAATAATTACGGTTGTGTATTCAGCATGTAGAGGTCTCTCACACACACAGTGACCTTGACTGAGGTCAGAGGTCAGGCTGACTGTGTGCACTATGTGTGTGTGTGGTTGTTAATATGAAGGAATGTGATGTCAAGAGTGTGAACACCACCCACATCCATCAGCCAAGTAGTCTGGTGGAGCTGAACACTGAGCCGTACAGTCCAACGCGGAACACTGGAGTAGAGCCCTGTAGTGTAACCATGGAGCCTAACCCCGGAGCAGGGGTCGCAGTGAACTCTTTGGCTAGGGTTAGGATTAGGCTTAGGTTTGGTAGATAAAAAAAAATTTCCAGCTAGTGAGATTTTTCACCAGCCAAAATAATTTATGCAGAATTAAGCTACATCTTACCTGGATCCCATGCAGCAGACTTCTGTGTGTTGGCAACATATATTATTAGCTTAAATGTACACATATTACATAGATTAGCTTAATGTACACAAAGCACTTATTCCTTTTACCCATGCATGACCCACCAAAGAGAAGTTCCACCCATGTGGGGGGTGGGGGGTTTCAGGGGTTCATTTGGGACCCAGTCTCGAACGTAACACTGGAGCTCCTACCCCTTTCAGCATGGTTCCTCACTGAAATCAGTGTCTTTGCGCTGGTGGGACCCTCAGCACACACGCTGACTGGGACTGTAACTCCATCAGTGCAGGTCATTCACCAGGGTCAGGGTTTTAAGTAGAAGGTAAAAAAGCTGAGAGTTTCCTGGCCAGTTGCCTTCCTCCCTCCCTCCTTCCCTCCCTCTCTCCCTCTCTCTCCTTCCCTCCCTCTCTCTCTCCCTCTCTCCTTCCCTCCTTCCCTCCCTCTCTCCCATGCAGACTCAGGCAGAGAGCCAGAGGCAGAGGTGACTTACTCACTTACTCCTCTTCCTCTCTGTTGGTACCAGCATCGCAGCATCCTAAAGCTGTCAGCCGTGCCTGTTAAACCCATGCCTGTGTGTGTGTGCGTGTGGGTGTGTGTGTGTGTAACAGAAAGAGAAAGGCTTTGTGTGTGTGTTTATTGAACATTGTTATTTACAGGATTCACACAGGCAGGCTCCACCCACAATGCCAAACTCTAAATTCCATCGAGAGTGGAGCATGCTCTCTCCTGTAACTGCAGCAGACAGGGGAAGGGGCGGGGGGTGTGGGGGGGGACAGACGGGGCGGGGGGTGTGGGGGGGGACAGACGGGGGTTATTTTTACCGGAGGTGATGAATCCTGGCTGCTGAAACAGTGTAGCAGGGTGTGATGTCATGCAGCTGGGGCGCTTTGATCCGCCTCCCACCACATGCCTCATCAGAGCCTGCGGACGTCCTCGCTGCGCCTCGCCTGATTGGCTGGTGCGGTTTACAGCGCACCTGTGCCAGCGTTCGCAGGGCAGACGCGATGCATCGCACAGCTCCGTGCTCCCCCCCCCCAACAAGCCGTAACGCTACACCCCCCCCCCCCCCCCCCGCAGGTACAAGCTGTAATGCTACACCTCCCACCCCCCACAGGGACTGGCCATAACGCTACGCCCCCCGCAGGTACAAGCCGTAACGCTACACCCACCAGCTCTGGGTCTTCAGCAGCCCTGATCACCCGCTTTTCACCAGTGCTACTGCTAACCTCATTCCAGACGCTGTGTTATTCATCATCATTATTATTCTTATTTTATTTCTGGCTCCATGTGTGTACAGCTGTTCTGCTGTATATATGATTATTAATAATTGGGTGCAAAGCAGCAGAGTCAGCTCAGTCTGAGTCAGTCTCCGCAGCTCAGTCTCCGCAGCTCAGTCTCCGCAGCTCAGTCTGAGTCAGTCTCCGCAGCTCAGTCTCCGCAGAGTCAGTCTCGGGCAGAGTCAGTCTCGGGCAGAGTCAGTCTCGGGCAGAGTCAGTCTGAGTCGGTCTCGGGCAGAGTCAGTCTGAGTCGGTCTCGGGCAGAGTCAGTCTCGGGCAGAGTCAGTCTGAGTCGGTCTCGGGCAGAGTCAGTCTGAGTCGGTCTCGGGCAGAGTCAGTCTGAGTCGGTCTCGGGCAGAGTCAGTCTGAGTCGGTCTCGGGCAGAGTCAGTCTGAGTCGGTCTCGGGCAGAGTCAGTCTGAGTTGGTCTCGGGCAGAGTCAGTCTCGGGCAGAGTCAGTCTGAGTCGGTCTCGGGCAGAGTCAGTCTGAGTCGGTCTCGGGCAGAGTCGGTCTCAGTGGCAGAGCGCTCCTGCCTCTGGCGCAGGAGACAGAAGGACTGTGGAACTTTAGCTGCAGCCACGCAGCTGTGGCCTATCTTAAGAGCAGGGGGGGGGGGGGGGGGGGGGTTACGCTCAGACACACCAGATTCAACACCACAGTAACGCCACGGTATTGCCACGGCAACACAGTAACTTTAGCAGTGTCACAGCAAGACACCCCTGAAGGCAGAGGCTACAGGGCTATGACAAATGTTTGCAACCGTAGTGATGATCATAGCATAAAGCATAACCTAACTGTGTGTGTATCGTAAAACAAACAAACCCAAAGACCGCACGGAGCAGACCTCCCTGTCTAACACCGGCGAACAGCTGACTCCAAAATGCTGTCCTGCGAGTCCCAGCAATGCAAAGAGCACAGATGAGCTAGCGCTCAGGTCGCGGTGGGCCTCCCAACAAACCCTGTTAAACCAGCATCCCAGCAAAGACATACATTGTTTGCAAACGAATAAAAATCACTGTAAGTCCCCTGACAAAATGCTGAACTCTGGTATCCCCACCCTGACTGCATCAAACTATACACCACATCGTCTCCGTGAAGCTCAAATCGCCGCGACGTTCTCTCTCATCCCCCTCTTCCGACCGGTACTTCACCTGTAAGCAACACGTGCTCTCTCCACCGAGAGAAAGAAAATTCCGGATTGTTTATACACTTTGCTTTTCCCCACTCAAAACCAACACACTACATTATATTTACAGACAAAATGAAGACGCGTTTAAAAGGACACGACCGAAACGGTCCTTCTTAAAACTAATCCCGCCCACACATTACACTACCTTACGTCATTTAGCAAAATGTTTCTCAACCCTCTCCTGGAGGACCCCCTTCCCTGCATGTTTTACATCTCTCCCTGCTCCAACACAGCTGATTCAAATGATCAGTTTGTTATTAAGCAGCTTCAGGAGTTCATAACGAGTTGATCATTTGCATCAGCTGTGTTGGAGCAGGGAGAGATCTAAAACATGCAGGGCAGGGGGTCCTCCAGGGGACGGTTGAGAAACACTGATTTAGCAGACACTCTTACCCAGAGCGACATCCAAATAAATGCATCACAACGCTAAGGGTACTTATCGAAAAGTACTACAAGAAGTCAGTACAATGGAGTTAAGCGCTAAACCTGTGTAGAGTGCTCTTTTGGTATAGAGCATAGGGATTGATAGGATAGATAGAGAGGAAGGTAGACTAGACAGTCCACACAAATCAGCCGGACGCAACAAAACGCAAAACCAGCAAATCTGGAAAAAGTTTGCTACAGTACAGATGCAGCTGGCCTATCCTGGCAGACAACACAATACAACCGTAACCAAACCAACCTACACAACACGCAAAAACCGTGACCGTAAACTAGGAAAGCAGCTAACGTTCCGCTCCGTTGGTCCCAGCGGAACCGATCCCGACAGCAGCCCTGTTTGTTGCGGCTGGCTTCCCTGACGCGACAAAAGCGATGGAAATGGCAGTAGAGGAAGCGATAAGCGTGACCTAACCGTGTGTTACACGCGTATACACAAACTAACTAACCTAAGTGGCGCAGGGCGGACCTCCCGGCCCAGGGCAGCAAAGCTGAACTCACCGACACTGCGGCCTCCTCTCCGGCCAGCTCTGTCCTCCGGACTCCCACAGCCCCGGAGCTGCAGTGGTGGTTTGTTCAGTTTAGTTCATTTTTCGATGGCATCATCGATCGTCCAAACCCCGGTTTCACGGAACCGACGGCGAACAGGTGACTCCGAGATTGGCGTCTTGTGAGTCCCAGTGACGCAAAGAGCACGTCTGATACCGGCGTTAAACGAGTGACTGAAATCCTATAAGACCCCGACAAACGCGGTACTGCGCTCCCCATGCAGACTGCGTTAAAACGGGCAGCAACGTCATGTTCCCAGTTGCCGCCATCGAACTGCATTTCTCTACCCCCCTCCTCTTCCGGTCAGCAGCACACCTGTGCCCGCGCACCTGGAGGAGAGGCTGCCTCGAGCACCGAATAAAACCCACAACAAAGGTGTGGGCGTGCGTGTGTGGCCCTAACCCTAACTGTGTGTGTGTGTGTGTGTGTGAAAGATCATCTCTGATGTGTTGGTGGGGAATGTTCTGGGCCCTGTTGTCAGTGAGTCACGTGATGCAGTTTGTACATGACATGGTGTGAATGAACAGCAATAAGAATCTCACAGCATGGCTTCAGCACCCTGCCAGTTTATTTTCTTAATCCATAAATAAATATTATAAAAGCACAACCTCTAATATCTGTCGTTTGTGAGCTCTGCTAATTCTTCTTCTCCCTGGTAACTGTTGCTGTTTGCTCATGTACAGTGAAATGTCACAGGTGTAGTAATAGCTGAGGTGGCCGGGGGGGGGGGGGGGGGGGGGGGTGGGGGCATGCAGCCTGAGCGTGAGGCAGGGAGAGAGCGAACCCAAGGCCTTCCACTCTCCCAGCGGTAACCCCGGGCACAGGCGCCATTTACGCTGGGAATGCTGGGGACATGTCCCCACAACATTTTGTCGTGGCCCATTTCGTCCCCACCACTTTAAAAAGGTGTGAACACGTCAAACCTGTCGTTGTCCCCTGCACTTTTAAAAACAAACTGATGCCCATGACCCCGGGGATCAGGCTGGCCTTCCTTCAGGGACTGAATTACCTGGGGAGATTGATCTGAGGATATCATAACATTTTATAATGTAAATAAATCTGCAGGTCACCTTGGCCAGCTTCATGTGAAAGCTCACTCACCTTTCTGCATGAACACACACACACACACGCATATACACACTCATAGACACTCATATACACACACTCGCACGCACGCACAAACACACATACACACATATACACACACTCGCACGCACGCACAAACACACATATACACAGCGGGTAGTTCAGGTCTTTTCAGAATAAGCTTTAGCAGCAGGTTCAGTCAGAGAGCTCTGTTCTTCCCCTGAGCGCTGGCTTTTCCCAGCAGGTTCAGTCCGGTTCGCTCACCAGACCCCGGGTGTCTTTCCCCTGGAATCCAGCCTCAGGGCAGCTGGAACCTCTCAGCAGCATGGTAATGCAGGCAGAGATGGGCAAAGATAAATGAAAATGTATCTTGTTTCAAAATACAAAATACACCTCAAATAAATGTATAAAAAAAAAAAACAAAATACTGGTGCCAGAAAATGTATCAAGATAAAATACATGGATTTTGTATTTTCAAACTACAGGAAAATACATTTGTAACATTGGGCATTCTGAATTTGTACAAAATGGCAGAACATTCAGATTTTTATAATGTGCATGTAAGAGTTTGAACTCTACAGGAAAGAAGAATAGGAAGTAGAATGCTACTGTATCTAAGCAAAACTGTAAAAAAAAAATACTGAAAATAGTATGTTTTGTACAGTATGTAGAAACTTGCTCTCTGTCCAATTCAGACATGGCACTTGAAATCCAACCACTTCAATTAGTAGCCTATTTAGTTGCCTTTAAGAACAACTAACTTTTCGAATATTTCTGGTGTTAACCACCTCCTGTGTGGATGGAGTATTATTCCTGCAAATGAGAACAGTCTCTCAACCGGAGCTGAAGAGGGGAGGGTTGTGTTAAATCCAGCAAAAAGGAGTTTGATCGGTGGGTACAGCTCCTTGCAGGCTACCCATCGCTAACCAGTCTTATATGCTCGTCGAGCTGTTTCATGTTGTTGACTATCCAAGCCAACTTGTAGCACTAATTAATAGCTAGCTTGCTGGGTCACTCACTACTTTAGCCACCGGGCCTCATGTATCTATTGTTTTTATCTGTATCCTTTACCTATGGCGTTCAGCATGTGTACATTCTAAAAAGTAAGATATATTTTATATAGTCATTGCAGTTCAGATAAAATGTTTACCTTGACGGACAGTCCACTGCACTGGTCGAGGCAGGAAGCATGTGCTGGCTTGCTTGGGGGGGGGGGGGGGGGGGGGCGAACTTCACAGAAGATAAACTTGATTACAGAAATACTGTGAGTAGTGTGGGTTTACAAAATCACTGTGTGTGAGTGTGTCTAAGTGTATTGTTCTTCATGTTAAGATGTATTTACATTAATTTCTTTATGTTTTATGAATTTTGAGTATTTTGAAAATACAAAATTACTCCACTCTAAAGTAAAAACAGTCGTGAGTAACACTGAGACACTACTGAGGCAGAATGCTGCACTGGGCCTGACATTGAGGCAGTGCTTTGGCTTGTAAGCTCTGTGCTTTAGGCAAATTAGCCAGCATGCTCCACACATGCACAAAACCCAATCATACTTAAGAACTATCTGAAGAGTTCTTTTCTTTAAAATGACTTTGCTGGAAGCACTCAGGTAAATTTTAATGGAAGCGACAGAGAAGATCATCTCCAGAGTGACCCCAGGAACCTCACAGTGGATACCCCTGCAGCCTGCTGCTGGTTCTGAGTGCAGTACCCTGCCCCGCCCCCTGAGCCCAGCCACTCCCAGCAGCTGAGGAGCTCCCTGTGAAATCCGAGCCCTCACAGCTTACACAGCTGCCTCTCTACCCCCCCCCCCCCCACCCCCACCCTGGGCCACGCGCTGTTGTTCTAACGCGACAGTGATCTGGGCTCAGATGCCTGACCCTCCCAGCCAGCCGCAACACACACACCCACCTCACACTGCCTCACCAAAACTCTCTCTCACACACACACACACACACACAATCTCTCTCTCTCTCTCTCTCCAGTCTCCAGCCCTGTCTGCCTGCTAATTGGAAGCTGAAAAAGTTAAACCTTTTTTCTTTCTATCACTCTTTCTTATGCTGCCAAGTGGCAGCTTTTTCTAAATGAAGGCTGGATTTATAAGCAGAAAGCTCTCTGCTCTTGGAAAAGGACTCTGGGTGTAATGGTATGCGATGGGAGAGAGAGGCAAAGCAATCCATTAAATACCATTAAATAAAAACTGAATTTAATTTTAAAAGAGGCGATGGCATGGAGAGAAAAACCATTGATTCAGCGTACTGGTGTCCAGCAGGCATCTGAGATGCACTCAGACACTGGAAAACGGGAGTAAGGAAAGCAGCCAGGTCTCCGCCAGCACGCTGCAGCCTGGCCCTTCCGGCCAGCAGTGTAGAGAATGCAGTTTAGGGTGTACGGTTTAGAGTGTGTGATTTAGTGTGTGCGGTTTTTGGCTTCTAGTGAGTATGGCAAACCAAAGGACTTAGCAGAGCCTTGAAATATAATATTGTGTTCATGTAAGATATACTATATGGTATAATAACTTTGCATGTCCTGAACAGCATGAATTAAACAGAGGGGGGACAGAATGGCTGTGTGTCTGTGTTTCATACACACTAAGACTCTGTGCTTCTGAATCTCATCTCAGCCAATAACGTCATTGCAGGGATTTCAGGAGTGAGACAGTTCTCACATTCCCAAAATAGGAAACAAGAATAAAAACATTTTTTAAAAAAGGCTTCTAAAGCCTTTAGAATGAATAGTAAATAAATAAATAAAGATTAGAGCATCTTTGACAGGTTGAGGGAATGTAGTGTATATCATCATAGGATTTTTTAAAACTAGGTTAATGTTGTTAGATGCTGTGGTGCGAATGCAGAGATGTCGATCAATCAGTCGAACGTGTTTAGTAAGTGTGTGCCACAGAGAGACTGACAGAGTCTGTTTGCAGGTAAGCAGTGTGAAAGCGTCTCTCAGGGCTGACAGGAGGCCTACCTGCTCTTTTACCTCATTCTCGCTCCGCTGTTAATCTCTCTCCAAGCTGACCGAGTGCCGCTCTAACCTGGGACTGTGGAAGGTCAGTAATTCCGAAGCCTGCTGTCCGAATGCTAATTCAGGCAACAAAGAGACTCTGTTGGGCTGCGTGACTCTCGTTCCTCGCATTCTGGAAAGACAAGGCTTGGAAAGCCACTGGCCTCGCGCACCTCACCTCACCAACACAAGATGGCGCCACAAAGTCTGTTAAAAGAGCAGCGGGTGTGGCAGTATCCCCATCACTGTCTCTGTCATCAAACCGTTTACATGTCTCATATTACACTGATCTTACACTGTTCTTACACTTATCCTACACTGCTCTTACACTGATCTTACACTGTTTTTACTCTGCCATTACACAGGAAACGGCTGGCACCATCGCCTGCATGGGGGAATATATCTCTTTGCATCGTCATTTATGACACAAAAGTAAAACCAAAGTTGTGGAGTCTGTGCTCTTGGTCTGAACTCTGCTGAGCTCCTCATAACACCTGCTTGAAGCTGAAGTGGGTTTGGGGAAGATGGAGACTCCAAAGCACCACTTGGCATGTTGCGTGATCAGATGAAGTTGTGTGTTCAGTTATAGTGTGTGTTCAGATGTAGAGTGTGCTCAGGTGTAGTGTGTGTTCAGGTGTAGAGTATGTTCAGGTGTAGAGTGTGTTCAGGTGTAGAGTATGTTCAGGTGTAGAGTGTGTTCAGGTGTAGAGTGTGTTCAGGTGTAGTGTGTTCAGGTGTAGAGTGTGTTCAGGTGTAGTGTGTTCAGGTCTAGAGGTTTGGTAGGACGCAGATGGGCGCATACGGCACAGAGGGGGGTTGGGTGAGGTGTGTGAATGTGTGTGTGCTCACGCCCACGTTGGCGTGATTTCGGCACGTCAGGTGTGTTGCGCAGTGTGTATCCTGAGAAAATCCGCGCCATCAACACCAGCGCAGTGCCAGCTGCTCAGGTGCCAGGGTACAGTCTGGAGTCCGTTCAGCTCCGGCTAAATCCTGCCCTGGCCCTGCGCCCTGCCTGCTAAAGCCTGCTTCTGATTGGTCCGGTACAGCTGTGGGCAGGGCCTGCTTAGGGCAGCTTAGGGCAGCAGTTTGATGCAGGTTTATGATTTGGTTCTGCTGGTATTATTGAGCCCCAACACACTCCAGCTGCCCCTCACTCTGCCTCTGTGAGGCAGCTGGCAGCACTGAACTTCTGCTTTATGATTATAATATTCCTAATGTTTGTGGAAGCGAGCTTTAAAACTCTGCGAACATGGGAATGGGAGACTGCATCAGCACCTGCATCCTGATGGAGCTTCTGTTTATTTATGGAACTCAAATTCTGCTTAACTCTGGAATGAAAACACATAATGAGCATTTGAGAGTAGCAATGACAATAAGTTTGCCTAAAATGTGTTGTAATGTGTTGAAAATTTCCTCCACTGATGCTTCAGTGTCCCATAGAGCAGGACTGAGGGCTCAGGCACAGGGGCAGAGGGCCTAAATGTGCCTCTGTACCGCTGCTCACTAACACACTGCTACTGCCCCGTCACTGCCATGGTGGAGAGACCACAGACAGCACTAATACCTGCTGCTGTCAGTCAGGACCTAATCTCATCAGCACACCCTTCCTTAAATAGAGGGTGATGTCATCCTGGGCGATACACTGGATCATCTGATTGGCTCCTGTGCAGCCCTGCTGTATTGTGACATCATCACACAGGAGCGAATGCACTCCACCTGCAGGGCAGTGTGATAACCCAAAACACTAACCAATCAGCACAGAGAGAGAGGGAGGGAGCAGGTCACTAACCAATCAGCACAGAGAGAGAGGGAGGGAGCAGGTCACTAACCAATCAGCACAGAGAGGGAGGGAGGGAGCAGGTCACTAACCAATCAGCACAGAGAGGGAGGGAGGGAGCAGGTCACTAACCAATCAGCACAGAGAGGGAGGGAGGGAGGGAAGGAGGGAGAGACCAGCTGTGCCAGGCCTGATGGAACATCTGGTGATAACACTATGCTAAACTGAGATAAGGTGTGCACAGCAGCTGAGCAATCAGAAGCAGCAGGTGTTTAGCCAGTCCAATCAGCAGCCAGCAGCCATATTCTCTTTGCATGATCCAAAAGAATGCAAAAGAAGAGAAGCAGAGCTGCTTCCCTGATGTTAGGGGTGGTCTGTGAATAATTATCTCAGTTAAACATACGGCTGAAGGAGGCAGGTCTGACACAGGGAGAGTCAAGACCAACATGCTGTCTGTAACAGCAGGGAGTAGACCCACCTGGGCAAGCGTTTGAAAGCATTTCAATTATTCATGTGCTCTGAGCTGAAGTGTCGTGGGTCTTGATAAAAATTCCAGTGCATGCATTGCTGACGCACAGTCTGCCCTGGTCTCTGGAGCTGTCGTGAGGAGAGGAGTCGCACGGGGGCCTGACTGAGCGTGCAGGACAGTGCAGGAGCCCTGTGGAGGTTGGGTTAGGGAGCACAGGTGTGTGCACCTGTGTGAGGGAGTGCGTGCGGTGAGGCTCAGAGCTGCAGGAGCCCTGTGGAGGTTGGGTTAGGGAGCACAGGTGTGTGCACCTGTGTGAGGGAGTGCGTGCGGTGAGGCTCAGAGCTGCAGGAGCCCTGTGGAGACGGATCACAGCAGCAGAGCAGAGCGTGGGACAGCAACAGCTTTAAACATGGGGCCAGCGGGGCCGGGGGGGGCTCAGTGCGACTAGCCAGGGTGGGGTGGGGCTCCACCAGGGTCTGTCTGTGTCACGAAGGCTGCTGGATACCCACCCAAACGTCCTGGGAGCATTGCCATGACAGCAGCATAAGAAGCTGGATGCATGGTTGTTTTTTTGTGTAGGAATACGCTGGGGGCAGGCAGGGGGGTGGGCAGTGCAGGCATGCACACACACACACACAAACACACCTCATACACACACGTACACACACACTCACACAAACACACCACACACACACACACACATACACACACACCCACCTCACACATACATATACACATGCACACACACACACATATGCGTACACATACACACAGACACACACATGCACGCAGTATCATGTGACCACAAGACAGACAGCTGCACTCAAACCAAGATAACGCAAGACATTTGTGTGCGGAGCTGGTGTCTGCAGAGTTACGGAGGGAGCACAATGGCAGCTCAGTGCACTGAGGTGTGGGGGAAGCACGCCATTGGCTGACGTTTATGTCCTTTTGTTGTGTCTCCACAGAGCACTGAGAGGACAGAGAGAGAGAGAGAGCGCCAGGACACCGCCCTGTGACAGCGTCAGGATGAACTGCGAGGATTTTGGGGAGGGGGGTATGAATGTGACCCTCACACTGAGATTGCTCATGCATGGAAAGGTACGACCAATAGGGTGGAACTAAAGGTGTGTCCACCCTGTCCACCAATAGCGTGGAATTAAAGGTGTGTCCATCCCCGTCCACCAATAGGGTCGAATTGCTGTTGGAAATAGGGTTCAGCTGAGGGTGTGTGGTATTGGAAACAGGGTTAAATGTGTTGCTGAAATGCTGCTGGATGTTTGTGGTCACAGAGGCCTGTGAGATCCATTATGTGCTTTCATCTGCATGCAGCTCCGGTCTCTGAGACGCTAGATCAATACCATCATTAATTCATGTGTTTTTCTCCCCGTTTCTCTGCAGGAAGTGGGCAGCATCATAGGCAAGGTGAGGCACGTCTCTGTCATCTGTTACCCACGAGCGGCGCTTCTGTAGGGCCTGTGGCAGGCGCTGAGCACCTGCAGCAGCTCCGCCAAGCAGAAGCCCATCAGTGTTACGGAGCAAAGAGCAGACGCTGCAAGAGCACAGTGTCTGTGCTAAAGTACAGTTGTGTTAGTGCTCTTTTCCCATAAAGAACGTATTACATTTGTCTCATAGTTAAGGCAGAATCTGGACAGCTTGGTCTGAGCTTTGATACGTTGTAGAGGGCTGCTGCATATATGCCCACAAGTACTCATATATTTAGGAACACACTGCACTATATTATTGGCATTTAGCAGATGCTCTTATCCAGAGTGGCTTGCATAGGTTACAATTTTTACATATTATCTGTTTATACAGCTGGATATTTTACTGAGGTAATTCTGGGTTAAGTACCTTGCCCAAGGGTACAGCAACAGTGTCCCAGCAGGGAATTGAATCAGCAACCTTTTGGTTGCAAACCTTGCTTCTTACCACTATGCTACATTGTCGTCATAGTTATACTAATACTTAATTGGTGTCTAACTATAAACTAAAGACAGATAAGGAAGGTTGACCACTCTAATATCCTGTGTAGTTTGGCAGGTTGTATGAAAAACAGCAGATGTGGGGTTCAGAGTGGCTCAGCGGGCAAGACCTTCATGTTGAGTGCAGAATATCCTCCAACAAGCAGCCACTCCACTGTAGGGCATGAAGCCAAGGATAACCCATAACCCAACACAGGGAAACACACACCAGTGGCACACAAAAGATACACTGTATCACTGAATGTCGATATCAAGATCAATGTTCAAGTCTTACCTTACCCGGGATGTGCATTTAGACACCGGACACAGAATGAGCAGAGACTGGTCCCAGACAGTTAGAGGGTCAAAAGACACATCAGAAGACATAAAAAAAAACAAAAAAAACACACCCATCTCCAACTCTGACCTTTCTCCTCTCTTCCCCAGAAAGGAGAGACTGTGAAAAGAATACGAGAGGAGGTAAGACAGCTCCCTCCTTCCTCCGGCTACATTTTTACCTATCAACCCTCATGCTCTCCTTCTCCTTCCACTCCTTTTCACTCATCACACCCTCACTCTCTCACCAAACTCTCACTCTCTCACCAAACTCTCACTCTGTCATCAGACCCTCACTCTCTCACCAAACCCTCACTCTGTCATCAGACCCTCACTCTCTCACCAAACTCTCTCTGTCATCAGACCTTCACTCTCTCACCAAACCCTCACTCTGTCATCAGACTCTCACTCTCTCACCAAACACTCACTCACTCACCAGACCCTCACTCTCTCACCAAACCCTCTCTCTGTCACCAGACCCTCACTCTCTCACCAAACCCTCACTCTGTCATCAGACTCTCACTC
>NC_050589.1:614204-616704 GCF_013368585.1 Megalops cyprinoides | reverse complement strand
CCTCTCTCCCTCTCTCTCCCTCTCTCTCCCCTCTCTCCCCTCTCTCTCCCCTCTCTCTCCCCTCTCTCTCCCCTCTCTCTCCCCTCTCTCCCCTCTCTCCCCCTCCCTCCTCCTCCCCCCCTCTCTCTCCCTCTCTCTCTCTCTCCCCCTCTCCCCCCCCCCCTCTCCTCCCCCCCTCCCCTCTCTCTCCCCTCTCTCCCCTCTCTCCCCCCTCCCCCCCCCCTCTCTCCCTCTCTCTCCCCTCTCTCTCCCCTCTCTCCCCTCTCTCCCCCTCCTTCCTCCTCCCCCCCTCTCTCTCCCTCTCTCTCTCTCTCTCCCCCCCCTCTCCCCCTCCCCCCCCCCCCCCCCCCCCCCCCCACCTGCTGCAGGATCTCACTGCATTGGTTGCCAGCAGCACCATCACCAGCAAGCCCCCCGTCACTCTGCGACTCGTCGTGCCCGCCAGCCAATGTGGATCCCTCATCGGAAAGGGCGGCTCCAAGATCAAGGAGATCCGAGAGGTCAGGGGTCAAAGACACGAGGGGTCAGGGAGGTCAGGGGTCAGACAGCTGAAAGGTTAAAGAGATGAGGGGCTGAAGCTGCAGCTGTCCCTCTCTGTAAACAAAGGCTGTTAAGATGCTACAGTAAACATATCTGGCTGTAATAAGATAATGAGAAAAATGTAAGTAATGAACACTACACACAGCTAGTAAATAAGAGAAGACAACTGCTTAGCTAATGATCAAACCAATTAGTTGCTGTTGTTTTTTTAGAAATGTGAAGCAGGAAGAAAACGTGCAAACGCTGGGTTCTCTGTCGCCCGCCCGTCTCCCTGTTACAGCTGCGGAAAGAGTGCAGCGGCACAGGGAAACGCTCTATTTTAGTCCTGCTGAGGAGGGATTTCTCACTGGAGTGATTCATCTTAAACCTTTCTCACCTGCAGAGCACCGGGGCCCAGATTCAGGTAGCTGGAGATCTTCTCCCCAACTCCACAGAGCGAGGGGTGACGGTATCAGGCGCCCAGGAGGCCATCGTCCAGTGTGTCAAACTCATCTGCGCTGTCATCCTCGAGGTAACCCCCCCAGTCTTCACACACAGCCAATGCACTGCAAGTCACACAGCGTAGTGCAGCTGAATGGATGCTCACTGGATGATAGCACCACAGCACTGATGCAGAAACCCCAACCCCAACCCCTAATCAGGTTGTTCCGCCACTGTGGGGTCACAGTCACTCACAGCAGCTGTCAGTGTTGGAATCGAACCCGTGCCGTTGAGCTCAGCTTGAGTTCAAAGTGAGCTCCTTAACCACTGAGTTACTCGGCACCTGTAGATTAGCATTTTGGGTTTTTTTGTTGTTGCCATTATTCCACAGATTTATCAGCTGGAAGGTCATTTGGAATTTAAATAACACTTCCCAGACAGACCTAAACACAAGGGTGATGCAAATTAAGGCTTGTAAGTTTGCCAATGAACAAATAGTGTGCAGTTCTGGGCATAAGCATGTACACACATCCACATACACACTCACAGAGCACAGCAGACACACACACACTCACACACACTCACAGAGCACAACATACACACACACACTCACACACACTCACAGAGCACAACATACACACACACACTCACACACACTCACAGAGCACAGCAGACACACACACACTCACACACACTCACAGAGCACAACATACACACACACACTCACACACACTCACAGAGCACAACATACACACACACACACACACACACACACTCACAGAGCACAGCATACATTCACACACTCACAGAGCACAGCAGACACACACACACTCACAGAGCACAGCAGACACACACACACTCACACACACTCACAGAGCACAGCATACACACACACAGTCACACACACTCACAGAGCACAGCAGACACACACACACTCACACACACTCAGAGAGTGCAGCATACACACACACACTCACAGAGCACAGCATACACTCACACACACACAGAGCGCAGCATACACACACTCACACACACTCACAGAGCGCAGCATACACACACACTCACACACACACCCTCACAGAGAGCAGCATACACACTCACAGAGCGTGGCATACACACACACTCACACTCACACACACACCCTCACAGAGAGCAGCATACATACACACTCACACACACACACACACAGAGCGCAGCATACACACACACACACACACTCTCCCGGGTTCTGTGGATGCTTCCAGGCCTGTTGTCCCTCTGTGCTCTGCTTCTGGAACATTCTGCCTAATTGGTAGTTTGGTGCAGTTTTCCGGGGCTTTGATGAAAGGCAGTGAGTCATTAGGATGCGGCTGCACCAGGCCCTGCCACCTGCTCTGAGACCCGCAGCTCGTACTGAGAACAGGAAGACACAGCTTCACCCCTCTCATTTACGGACTCTCACCTCCGGCAGCGTGGCAATAAAGCCCCATTCAGCTCCTGCATTGAGTGCTCAATGTCATTATGCCTGTTTAGTTAGCTGCTAATTTCTACAGCTATGTCA
>NC_050589.1:586704-609204 GCF_013368585.1 Megalops cyprinoides | reverse complement strand
GAGAGCAATTTAAGTCTCTGCGAAGGCCTCGCCCACCCACAGGAAGCAGATGAATCTGTTCCCCCCAAAGGGAGTAAATCCAGCGATTACACTGCAGTTACAGGCAGGAAACTGTCTGCGTCTGCGTCTGCATCTGCGTCTGCGCAGACCCCTGCTGGATTACATACGCATCCGCCCCGAGCTGCCCCTTGGCCACAGGCTCCATTTTATCTCACTCAGATAACACACAGCCCTCCCCTCAACCACCTGCAGGTGGCGCTGCGCCTGGTGGCTGGTGGTGCCTGGTGGTTTACCCTGAACACAGATGATGTTAAAGTGTAAGATGCGGAGGTGTGCAGGGTATCTCCTGAATAAAGCCAGTCTGAGTGCTGATTACAGGATCCTGTAGAGACACGTTTTCCAGCAGAGAGGTGATTGGTTGTTGATGGATAAGGGTCCCTCCCATGCAAATTCTGTGAGTTTAATGTTCCTGTGCTCCTTGCAGCTGATTGGGTCAGTCATTGGCCGTCAGGGCACCAAGATCAGCGAGATTCGGCAGGTCTCTGGCGCTCAGATAAAGATCGGCAGCCAGGTGGACAGCAGCAGTGACCGGCACGTGACCATCACGGGCTCCCCCGTCAGCATCAGCCTGGCCCAGTACCTCATCACCTCCTGGTAAGAGCCACACCCTGCCAGCAGGGGGCCGCAGAGCAGCAGACCAGCATAACAAGGTGCAAAATAGACTTGAAAATACCAATATGCAAACACACAAACATGCATAGACTCAAGAACATGCAGCGTGTGTATATGCACTGAGTCCTGAGGCAGTTTTGCAGACTCTCTCTCTCCCTCTCTCCCTCTGTCTCTCTCTCTCCCTCCCTCTCTTCAGTTTAGAGACGGCAAAGTCCACCGCCCTGTCCTCCTCCATGTCGGCCCCTGTGGATCTGGCGATGAGCTTCACCCCGCCCGCCACGCCCGCTGCGTCTCCTGCAGCTCTGGCAGTGGTGGGCGGAGTGCCCCACGCCCCTGTGCTGGGCACGCCCTACGCCCTGCCCCTGTCCAGCCTCCTGGGCGTCAAATCCGTCCCCTTCCTAGCGCTGTCTGGGCCTGCCCCCACGCCCCCCCACACGGCTGCTGCCCTGGGTCCCGCCCACACCTCCCTCGCCTCCTACACCACCAAAATCTCATCGGTCAACGGCATCAAGAAACCCGAGAGACAGAAATTTGCACCCTACTGACACCGTCCCACCCTGTCCCCGAACCCAGCTCCCAAAACCATCCAGGGACAGGGAGGGGTACTGCTCCCGCACCCCCCCCCACCCCCCACCCCCCCACGCCCCCCCACCCCGCTGCCTGAGGTACAGCAGCCATACAGAGAGAGGTGCAGGAGGCCTGCACAGCCATACAGACCAGACATTGGCTGCTGCAGCCACTGCCCCGCCCCCTCCCTCTCACGGGCAGCTCTCATTGGCTGATGGTTATGATGACTCCTCTGGGACTGTTCATGCTGCACTGCTGACAGACTCTGAACTGGATGTGATGATTTTTATACAGTAATATCTGTGTATGCTCCTGTAAACATCTTCCTCAAGTTTTTAAAAAATATAAATGTAAAAAAAAGATATGTCCAGAAAAAGAATGAAACTTCTCTGCTCTGTTTTTGTGTTTTTTTGTTTAATGTATTTAAAATGTGCAGTTTAATTTATTGTATTCATTTTGATTGCTTTACTTTTTTGATGATTATTGTTCAGTTTTACACTTGGCTGCCGAGGCAGATGCGGTTAGCATCTTAGCTTGTCCTGGCAGGTGAGCGTTCAGGCCTCTGACTGACAGTGCATCTGGGCGGCAGTGTTGTTTCACTAAGTAAGAAAATTCGTGTGAAAGCATTCATGTGAAATGTGAGTACAGCTGAATGAGGTACAACAACATGCTTGAGTGGTTTACTTTATTCAAAAGGTCAGGGGCCACTTGTACAGCTGTTTAAAAGACTGCTGCTGCAGTGTTGTGCTGCTGTGCATAGCAATGCTGCCCCCTAGTGTCCGGCCCAATGCTGAACGCGCGCAGACTTCTTGGGTGATTTCAATACATTTGCAGGAAACTGCAGGCAGAACTACAGGACAGCAGTAGCTACTGTAAGGCTATTTTTCTTATATAATACCTTTTTTCAGATAAACCAGGTCTTCTCCAGCGATGTGTGGAACGGGGCCACACGCTGAAGGTACGCAAACACCAGTTCCTTTGTGTTTATTAATCAGGCAGCTTTGAAGTTTATTCATTTGCATGAAAACAATTTGACTGATGTCTATGCAAACTACACATCTGTGGCTGGTTAAAGGGTTGTTGCTCCTGCACTGGTGGCAGTGTAAGCTGCCAGTTAGAAAGGGCTACTCAAAGCAGTATTATTCAGTATTACTGGGATACAAACGCAAGCCCTCTCAGTGCTGCCCCCTGCTGTGCGAAACAAGCCACACAGAAGATAGCTTTCGATCCGGCACTTACTACACACACACACACACACACACACACGCACGCACGCACGCACGCACGCACGCACGCACGCACGCAACACACCCGCACGCAACACACACACACACACACACACACACACACACACACACACACACACACACACACACACACACACACACCACACACACGCATGCAACACACACACACGCACGCAACACACACACACACTCACAAACACACTCACAAACACACACACACACACACACACACACACACATACAGACGCACACACACACCACACGCACACGCAACACACACACACACACACACACACACACACACACACACACACACACACACACACACACACGCACGCAACACACACACACACATACACACACGCACGCAACACACACACACATACACACACCCATACATGTGCGCACACACATATATGCGCATGCCCACACACACACACACTCATTAATGTTAATTAATGTTTGCATTTTTAAAAATTAAGTGAAGGCCAAAAAATTTAGCAAATGAATACCAGTTGGTGTTTTTCCGAGTCATATTTTTTCTGTTGTTGATTAGAGGTTTGTCATAGTTCTATCTGAAGTAACTGTTGTTTTTTTATTATGATTTTTATTCAGTTTGATCAATGTAAGTCAAATAAATAACTCTCCTACTGTATTAACCATTTTATCATAAAAGCCTCATCTTTGTCAAAAAAGAATACTTATTGCAAATGAATGAAACTTCTGAGGATCTGTTTTAGGGTGTGTATCAAATGCATGAAGGAATGAATGAATGAATGAATGCTTTTGCATTGTGAAAGATATGTGGAGAATAATCTCCTCTGAACCTTGAGGGTTGTGGGTTGGATCGGCTTTAAGTCTTAATGTTCAGCAGGTCATTAAAATGATTTTAAGTGCCTAAATGTGAGCGTAAAACCCAGACTGCAGGGACACACTGGCATATTATAAATGAAAACTCTCCCAGTCACATGGAGTGGCTGTCACTGACCCGGCTGCTGTACAATGAGCCACAGAATCCAGAGGAGTGTGTGTCTGAATGTGCTCGGCGCCTGGGACAGCACACACACCCGGGCACACCCATCCACAGGGTAGCAGTGTATGTGGTCAATCTGCTAAAATCCTCCTTCCTTTTTCTCCTTAAAAAGATCTATTTTCACCCTTACACCACCAGGTTGACTGATCTACTCCTCCCTGAAACTGCCTTCCTAATTTGCTCAGTACCTACATTCATATATAACATATATTTACTGTTCAGTTGTGCGTAGTTTTTCTGATGTGCAACACAGGGAATGTCTGATTCTACAGTAAAATGATGCCCTCTGCTGGCCCCTTTAGGGAACAACAAGCTGCCAGAGCAGTTTCTCCAGCCCGGTCTGGCTGGAAGTGTTAGCTGTTTTCAGGTTTAGGTACCATGGGTTGATTGAGCTGTTACTTACCTTACTTTCTGAATCTGAATCAGACGTTTCTGCATAATTATCTGCAGTAAGCCATCTGTGTACGAAATGTGTACGAAATGTGTCCATGACTGTATCCACACTGCTGAAAAGATAAAAGGAAAAAGTACTTCACTAATTCATTTACATTTTTTTCTTTTAGATTTGGAGTACAGATTACATGGTACAGTTTTCAAGGTCGCTGATAATACTATGCTAGTGATTAATTATTATAGTGTCCATTACAATTCAACAATTCAGTGTATTCTCCTGGGAGAGCAGCCCTACATTAGTTAGAAGAGAAAGTAAAATTGATTTTATCTCATTACTAAAACAAGCATCGGACTTCACATTTCATTTGCTAAAACCATAGTAACAGTATGATGGCATCAGACACAGATCAGCATTCAGCTAAAAGCTCCACACTGCCTCGGCCGCTGGTATGCTCCTCCTAACACAATGCGATCCACTTCATGTCCTATCCAGTACTCGCTGGCCCAACATGGTCACAACCCTCTGACCGTCTCACAAAACCCGTCTGTGGTTGTGGTCAGTTTCAAATCACCCGCTGAACTGTACTGACCGTGTCTATAGTTGGTCAAGCATAGCCACAGCCCTGATCCATGGCGTCTCAGCTGGCCGGAGAGTCGCTGCTCTGAGGATAAACTCGGCATACAGCAGCCTTTTCCCCGAGTCTCAGTGTGGCACTGACGGCCACGTTGCTGAGTGCAGTGAGCTGCACTCCGAGGAAAAACACACCTCACAGGAGCCTTCTGCATGTTTTTCTGCATTTATTAGTCGAAGACACCCTTATCCCACATAGCTTACATCTCATACACGATCCTTTTACACAGCTGAATATTTACTGGAGAAACGCAGCTACAAGATTTAAACATACACCCTTCTGGTTACAAACCCTAAACCCCAGCCGCTCCTCCACACTGCCACCTGTGGGTGAATGATTGACCTGCAGCTGGTGCGGAGGGGGGTGGGAGGGACAGGAGGAGGACAGGGCTGAAAGCAGGACGTTTCATCACTGTGAAATCACACCTGGAGGGCTTCAGGAGATGTGTATCAACACAGGTGCCATCATTCATTCCCCAACAGTCAGGCAGCGGTAGGTGCACACGTAGTGATCCCGACTTTATGCAATTCTGCAAACGAGACGCTTCAGTGGCTGATTAAAACACATCCATTTGCGTTTGGCATCAGTCTCATTCACCCAATCTGTCCACTGCGATCATGAAGTTTGTTGTGACGAAAGTCTAAAACGTGACAGGTTTAAAAATAAAAGTGGAGCCCAGCTCAGGTGAGTCTGTTGAACCTGCGTCTGCTTGGTCTCGTCGCAGCACCCTTCTGTCAGCAGTGTCACGATAACGCCGGTCCTCCGTTAAACTACAGCTCAAATGAATATGAGCGTCAGAGGCAGACTGAAAGGACTCCCAATCCAGAGCAGCGGGTCTGTGAAACCAAAACTGTAGTGAAGCAAAAGTCCATTAGTGTCACCATACAATACCATGAGGCCTGAATTCGCCACAACACAGCCCTCTAAGTAGTGTTAATGTTCATGTCTAAGGGCACAGACATGAGGGAAACATATGAACCAAAGTTTACACTCAGGCTTTTAGAACTAACAGTGTGTGGTCTAGTGTCAGAGAACACCAAAGTGGCGGTCGGAGAGCTGCAGACTGGAGCGTTCAGTACCAGCTGGGTCGAGCTGTACAGAGGTAGGTTGGAGCTAAAACTTGTTCATATAAACCAGCAAAAGCAATAATAAATAAACAGCTTGTTTTAACACTGCTTCTCAAATGTAACAGAACAGCTATCATGACATCATTTGATTCATACATCATAATATTGCAGAAAAATATACTAAAATACAACAAAAATAGAAAACAGTGACAGCTGACAGAGGGAACAAACCTCTCACTGAACAGAATCACAAAACTGTCATTAGGATACTGGAGTTAGAGAACGCTGTAAGAACCACCTCCCTACTTCCTGTTAAGTCCGCATCCATTAAACTGGACCCCGGGGGAACACAAAACAGCCTGCAAAGGTTCCACTGCACAGCATCTGAAACAATTTTTTAAGACTGTACAAATATAAAAAGTCCTGGCACCTGGTTTAGAAAAAAACAAATAGTGTAAACATATTAACCTCACTACTGAGTTATTCTGAGTAACTTGCCTTGGGGAAATAAATGTACTTGGTCAGTTTCTCAATACAGCACATTCAGAAAGGCCGTCCTTCCT
Source organism: Megalops cyprinoides (assembly GCF_013368585.1). Lineage (NCBI taxonomy): Eukaryota > Metazoa > Chordata > Actinopteri > Elopiformes > Megalopidae > Megalops > Megalops cyprinoides. The sequence continues at coordinate 603,030 of NC_050589.1, read as the reverse complement.
GCGCTCACACCCATCTTGACGATCGTTTGTTTGTTGCAGATATAGCAGCACTCCCTTCCTCCAGCACACCGTGGAAAAGACACAGTAAAAACAGCTTTTCTTTGACACTCTCCTGCAAATCCCAAGGGCCTATCAGTGGACGTGTCATTAAAAAAACACAAGAATAAAAAGTGTCTGTTAAACTGAATCTTTGACTATTATGACTACAAGGTGCTCCTCCTCCACCTTGCCGAGGGCGCTGAGAGCAGTCTGGAGGTACTGCTGGGAGAATTCGCAGGGCGGGAAGGCGTAGAGCATCCCCCCCACCTCCCGCTCCCTGGCGCCTCCGGCAGGCAGCCCGATGACGCCCGCCGCCTGCTTGTTCCTGAGGTAGGTGACCAGGTTGCGCAGAAGGCGCGTCTGCAGGCCGGGTTCGGGCGGGGCCGCGCCCCGGTCCAGGGGCCCCTGCACCGCCAGCAGCACCGCGTAGCCCTCTGCCCCACCCTGCTTCATCCGCCGCGTCACTTCGTCCAACTTGGGCTGGTCCAGCCGCAGGCGCTGCGCGATCTTCAACTGGGCGACGTGACCTGCAGGCGCAGCCTGGTCCCTGAGCAGGGCGGACAGGAAGCCGGCCCCGCCCTCCAGCAGGTGCATGCTGGTGGGAAAGCTGCTGTTCTTCAACACCAGGCTGCCGTGCCAGGCGGCAGGCAACGTCTGCGCGAACTCTGCCAGCGAGCCGGGTTTCCTGGGGTCGGGCTGCTCCGCCTCGGCCTCGCTGGGCCGGTGGTTCCGCTCGGGCTCGTCCCGGCCGCCGGGCGTGGCGCGGTCCTCGGCGGGCGGCTCCGGGGGCTCGGCGGGCGGCTCGTTGGGGCTGCGGTCGGGGGCCTCAGGCGGCTGCGCCCGCGCTTTGCCCCGTCCCCTGTCCTCACACGCCCTCTCACTGGACAGGCTCCTGCGCTTGCGACGCTCCTCCCACCCCTTGCTCGTCCCGCGCTCCGCCTCCCGCTCCCTGTCCCAGCGCTCCCGGCTCCGGCTGCGTGCCCGGCCCCGCCCGAACGCCTCCAGCGCGTCAGAGGCGCCGGCCCAGTCGGCCCGGTCCAGGAAAGGCCTGTCCCTGTCGCGCTCGGGGAAGAGGGCGTGGGGTGGGGTGCGGTCTCGCGCCCGCAGCTCCTGCGCCAGGCCGCGGTGCCAGCCGTACCCATCTGCCAGCAGGTCGTAGTGCGGCGGCAGCGGCGGGGGCGCGTACTGCGGCGTGTAGCTGCGCGGCTCCTCCGCCTTGGCGAAGTCGACGCGCAGCCTGCGGTCGGGACCCCCCAGCGGAAACCCCCGCATCTGTGCGCACGCCGCCTGTGCCGCGTCCAGGCTCTCGTACTGGATGTAGGCAAAGCTGTCGCCCTTCACGTAGTCAATGGTGCGGATGCTGCCGAAGCGGTCGAACTCCCTCGCCAGGGCTGCCAGCGACGCCCCCGGCCCCAGGCCCCCCACCCACAGACGCGTGGTCGGGTTGGGCTTCCCGTAGCCGATCTTCACCGGGTTTCCACCAAACACGCGGCCCGACATGGCCACCTTGGCCCGGTGCGCCATGTCCAGGTTCTGGAAGTTGAGGAAGGCATACGCACCACCCTGCCCTCGCGCTGGCCGTTTGATCACCACCTCTTCGATAATCCCATACTTGTCAAAACCCCTGCGGAGCTCCGCCTCCGACACGTTGTGGTCCAGGTTACCAATAAATAAGTTCCTGGTGGCCCTTTGGTCGTCCTCCGGCATTAAGTCCTCCTCCGGCGGCTGGTACGCTAGCGCCCGCGCCCTTTCATCCAGCATGCTGTAATAATCTAACGCCCGCTCCCGGTCCCGGCTCAACCCCAGCCCCTCCGCGGCGTAATGCCGGGCTCTGGCGTCGCGCATTTTGTTTGCCCCCGGAGACAGGGACCGCTGTCTGTAGGGGTAAGGGCCGTGCAAAGGCGCGTAGCCCGCGTCGGGCGGCGTGCAGCTGCGCCGTCGCACGTACACTGCCTCCACTTTGAGCGGGCGATCGTACATCACTAACCTCGCCTTGGAACGCCGGGCCTCCTTGGCGTTGTCCGGGTGCCTGAAATTCACGTAGGCGACCCGACCCAGTTCCGGCGTGTGGGAGAGCTTCACGCTCACGTCCCCGAACTTTTTAAACTCGTGGAACAATCCGTCCTCCACTTGCTCGTCTGACAGCTGCGAACCCAGGTTGCTGATGAGCAAAGTCTTATATTCCAGCCCGCCGCCGCCTCCGCGGCCGGTCAGCAGCTCGGTGGCCGCTTTGCTTTTGGGAAGCACCGCTGTGGTCCGCAGCGGAGGGCGGCTGCTGAGCCCGAGGTCGCGGTGATGCTGCCGGTGCAGAGAGTCCGCCGCACCGCGCTCCTCCCGCAGCCGGAGTCTGTCCCTCTCCCTGCTCCGGCTGCGAGCCTGGTGCTTGTGGTAATTTCGGCTTTCGGACAGCAATGCAGCGAGAGGCGGGGGTACGACGTCCTCCCGGCGGCTGCCGTCGCGGTCCCGATCCCGCTCCCGTATACGCTTCGCTATCGCTCTTGTCGGACTCGAGTCCCGCTCGGCCTGTCTCTTCATTTTATTTTGAATGATGCTCAAACTTTTTTTCCTTTTACCTGCAAAACAAATCGATATATCCTTGGTTTCTGCAGGCGCTGCACATAAAATATGCACGTAGTTAAAACAAAACACGCGGCTCCGATGGCCCTGGCTTATATTCCGATTTAAAAAACAAAAACAAACATAAAACATAAGAGCATCCGCGAGCCTGCACTAAGCCGCCATGTTGGACAAAAGGAATGCGTGTGCGCGTGCCTCCGGTGGGAGGAGCGTGCGGGAGTGCGGCCCGGGTCTGCGCCGCCGGAGTCCGCGCTCTGTCCCGCTCTGCACCGTCAGATTCCGCAAGTTGTTGGGGAGTAAACGAGATCTGAAATAAACGTCGGGCGGTTTTTGTGCGAACTCCAGAATATTTGTGTTGTTATTACGCAAAATATTTGGTGATGTCATTCAAAACCCCTATCATGTGACGGGGGAAACGAATTTGTCTCCAAGGTGCATGTAGTGTTTATATTGCCGTCTGCGGGTTGCAACCAGACCACACCTTTAGGGGTTATTCTAGTAACTTTCTGTAAACCATTTAGACGCCAGGAAGTAGTACGTACAGGTGAAATGACGAGCTTGCTGCCTCATTTGCTCTTCTGGCGCAGGGACAGGTGGTGTTTTAAGTTGTTTACTCGATTGAGAGTATTGCACAGCTACTGAAACACTACTGTTGCAGACTGTCATCTGTTCAACTTGTATTTTTTGTACATTGGGTGCATACTGACTGACACCTGCGAGATATAATGAAAAACAAGCCTTTTCTACTGATTGCACTGATCTGTAAACTCTACACCTGCTCAGAGTACATTACAGGTGTTCTGCTGAATGAAAAAAATCATAGGCTAATCATAGGCCACAGAAGCATGCAATATACTTAAAATAATTTCATAATGTGTCAGTGGGTGAAGCATTTTATTTTGAACTGTTTGAATTCTGTTGATGTGTTTTTGAATGAACATAAGAACTGCCTGTCAGAGGAACAACCTCTTGTAGACGTGTTTCTCAGATGAGATAAGGGGCTTTTCAGCACAGAAAGGGTTAATTGCACACACTTATGCAGGTAGGGATCATCCATCCCTGCAATCAACAGCTAAAATACACAAACATATCAGTGGTCATAACTGTAAATCATACTGGTCAATTCAAACATACACTGAATACTTTACAAAAGGCTTTTGTTTTGAAAGTTCCATCTTGCATTTTCTTTAACACCCCCCCCCCCCCTCCATAACGCCCAGGTGTGCACAGGTGTGCACTTACCCTGCCTACACTGCGCATTAGCTGCACACGTGTTGACCTGCTGCAAGAGGTATGCAGTGCACGGCAATACATACTAAAAAACAGAAATGTAATGTACGCATTTTAATCGTTGCCTGTCTGTGGTCAGAATACAGTGCATCTTGTGTGGCAGTACCCTTTACTGACCAATCAACGGGCACAAGGCTGAGTCAGAAGCTAAACCAACAGCAGTAAATGCATGTTTACATCATCACATCCTTGGAGCTTCTCAAAGGGACTTCTGTCCATGTTCACTTTCTTTTTATTAAAAAAAAAGAATTCCTGCACATTTTCATACATAAGAAACCAGCTGAACATCAAAAGTGAGTGTGGGAGAGAAACACCAGCTCTTCTTCCAATCTGACACAGCAAGCACGTGTCTTTTCCTGTTCTGAGTTGAAGATACCATTTTGCCATAAGTTATAAAAAAGCCTATCCCTTTAACAAGAAACTACAGTCATATACAGCAGTCTTTCTCAGGTGGTCCATGAGAGGAGGGGGCTGTCTGACCCCAGGAATGGTCTTCCGCAGGAGCTCAGAGATCTGTCCGTGTCTTGGCCGCATTGGGGGCGTATTTCGGCATGAGTTCATTAATCTTGCGGATGAAGTCAGACTTCTCCACACAGCCCTTGCAGCCCTCACCCCACTCTTCCAGAATCTTCTTCAGGTCCTTCACCTTCAGCTTCTTCAGGTCCACTGTGCTCAGGTCCAGCTGTTTGTCTGGAGGGACACAGTTTGGTGACTGAGTTACTCACTGACTGACACAGTAACCAATGACTAATGACTAACAATGGAAAAACCACTCTGCTTACAAAAGTTACACAAATCAGGGCCTGTAGAGCAATGCTGGTAACACGTAGAGCTCAAGGAAAAAAACAATGCCAGACTGAAGGCTAATTTCCAGCAGCACCTGACTGTGCTGTTAGGGCTGCCTCACACAGAGCCAACAGCAGGTGGGGCAGCGCTGAAAGTGGGGAAACTCCAGCAGAGTTAGCTACCTGCTACCCAACCTGACCAGGGTGTGGCTACACTACATTTGGCAGATGTTGGTGTGTTCGTACAATCTAGTCACATTGCAAAGGAGAGCTGCCTGGCACAAACCTGTAATTTTTAGTCACAAAATCCAAAGAAAACAAAGTAATAAACATATAAATCCACCCACAGATACAGCAATTGCATAGCAACATAGTAAATATCACTAAGTGCTTTTTATCTAAGGACAGCAGTGTGGCATTGTGGTAAGGAGCAGGACTCGTAACTGAAAGGTTGCAGGTTCGATTCCCCACTGGGGCACTGCTGTTGCACCCTTGAGCAAGGTACTTTACTCAGAATTGTATTAGTAATTATCCCGCTGTATAAATGGATAACATATAAAAATTGCAACTTATGCAAGTCGCTCTGGATTAGAGTGCCTGCTAAATAATAATGATGATGATGAGGAGGAAGAGATTATGTACACTTGCACTGCAATACACAACTGACCACAGAAGATGACCTGACCTGAGACATCCCACAGGAAAATGCCATGCAAATGGATCCTACTTTTTGGACAGACTCGTGTCCTCTGGGATCACCCCACTGTACCTGAACGCAAAGCTGAACTTGGTGGCCGAACACAAGCCAGGCGAGAGACAGCTTTCAGGAAGCTCACTTTTAGAGTGAAGCTTTGTGCAGTTGTTAAACTGGCTTCCGTTAACAGAGGACTTCTGTCCATTTGTCCTCAGTGCTCCAAACAGCAACCGAGCAAGAGAGCAGGGACCAGAGTCAGGTTAAACCAGTGACCCACAGCGTTATGGCATTTCCCATGATGCATTTCACCTCTTACTGTGTGCACACTACTACACTACTTTCCTGCACCATTACAGCATTTCACACAGACGCACTGTCAAAGTGCAATAGAAAGCCAGGTTTGGAAGTTCACCACATGAATTTATTTGCATGAACGCAAATTTCTCAGTTTAAGGAGTAGAAGCATCTGATCATCACTAGCTGAGCAAAACCCAAAATGCAACTATTTTCATATTTACTTTGATTAATAGAGCTGGAAGCTCACAGAAGCCATTTGGGTAGGCCTGTGTTTCCCAGCCTGCGATCTGTCCTAGAAACCCTCACTTTGCCAGCCACCACTGCAAACTGCTGCTCATATCTGTTCACATTCCTTATGTCCCTCTCTTTTTCACATTTTCAGGTACTTCACTTATTGGTCCAGGACTTGTGAATAAACATTCCCCATCTTACCGTATCGGAGTTCACAAATCTGGCTGTCTTTTTTCTTCAGCTTCTCGCAGACCTTTTCCACGGGCACGTGGTAGCTCAGAGGCTTGGAAACTTCATTGATAATTTTGGTGGCTGCATCACTTGTCGCTCCGATGTAGTAGCACTGAAGATAATGTAAGCAGAGACATGTTTGGCACAGAATTCCTCCTTCGGTTGAGTTATACACTCATTGCACAAGACTGCACTTACCAGCCTGTTGTCTTTCCCTTTAGCGTCTTTACAGGTTTTGACCAACGCATTCTCAATGTCTGCGCTCGTGAATTTCACGTCGTTGTCTTTCAGAGACTGGTAAAATTTCCCCAGAAAGGTGACACATACTGAAACGACAGACAGACGAGGAGTTACCCTAATGAAACAGTGACCATAAGGCACCAAATCTAGCCAGACAGCCGGCTGTCCTCAGGGAATCCGCTGCGTTATGAAATTCTGCGAGTTCAGTTCAGAGGACACGGACAGCCATGCTTAACTGCCCGCTAGCGTGCGGTATATTATGCGCACGTATGGCCAGCCTACCTCACATATATGACAGCTTTCAGATTACAGCCCATGTTTTGTGACTAGCTAGATCCGGCAAACTTGCTGTTCTCTAGTTAGGTCATCATCTTAAACTCTAACTAGCTGCCTAGCCTGTTATTTAACTCATACAACAAAACCAACATTACTTAGCTAGACTAGACAAACTGACTGTACAAGTTTGTGACATACTCGCTACCCAGCTATGGAGATGCTGATTCCGGACTGGCTAGTTAACTAGCTGACTATTAAATAGGCCCAGTTACTTGTTAATTTACTGAGTTACTAGTTGATTAGGTAACGCTAGTTCGCTGTCTGGTTTGCTAGGTTGCCAGCTAGCTACCCACTTTTTCACTGCAGGTAGCCAACTAATTAGGTATGCTAGCTGGCTACCCTAGACCTACCCCTTTTAGTATAACTCTAGCTGTATAGTTACCCAAATCTACCCCTTACAGTATATCTGTGGCTGTATAGTTACCCGCACATCTACCCCTTATAGTATATCTGGAGCTGTACAGTTACCCCAAACCTACCCCTTATCTGTAGCTGCATAGTTAGATCTAAACTGAATCCCAGTGAAATGTAATGTAATGTAATGTATTGTTATGTAATGTGATGTAAATGCTGCGAGCGGTTTCCGCGTTGCTGGAAAGCAAAACTCACCTTCGCACTCGCCTTCCTTCAAAGCTCCACTAACGATACTAGGCGTTAATACAAAGGCGATCGCCACAGAGAAACCGCTTAAACACAACATTGTAAGCTCAAAAAATGAAGCTAATGATTACTTAGAAATTTAATGGTTAGTCTGAAAGATACCGCATGGAATTTCTCCTAAAGTTGCACTTCTTTTCGCCTCCGATATAGCATCTGGCTAGCCGGCTTCCCAAGCTAACACACAGGCAGTGATCTCATTCAACACTCCACATTTCCTCACCCAGAGAGCACTCCTATTGGCTGATACCTATGACGCTCGCCACGTCGTATAACACGATTGGCTGATCCTCTGCGACGCTCCACGAACTTTTCTATGATTGGATGTCCGGCTTTTTTTCCGGGGCCATAGTCGAGTTGGCGCAATCTGATTGGATGTATTTTCCAAAAAAAACGGAAAAATCCACAATCTTTTGTAGCGTTAGAGACCGACATCTGTGAAGTCTTATAATAGTAGTGGTTGTAATTTGCCATATAATGTTTTCTGCACAGAATCTTAAATTATACATAAAACCATACATACAATAAAACATCATTAAATACAATGAGCGACTACTCATAGTATGTATATTACTGAACTGGTATAAACTATTAAAATGTGTCCAGTGGTGCCCGTGTCTTGTTTTTGAATGAATCATTTTTTGAACCTAGCTTTATACCTCAAATCAAGACAACACTTTGCCAACTGGATTTCACCGTTTATCAGTAATCCTGAGTGTGTTCCCACGGCCTGCCCCTGGATTCATTCCATTATCTGTTTCACTGTTTCACTAGCTGGCTTCCAGGGCCACACATATTTCATATCTCACACATTAGCCATTTATAGGCCTGGGCATTTACAATGCTATTCAGGTTAAGCACTTTGCTCCAGGGAGGCTAACAGCTGTGCCTCCCACCGGGTTTGATCCTGCAGTCCTCAGCTGTAAGGCCCTTCCATTCCAGTGCCTTCACACACATTAGCTGACGTCCTCATCCCCTTGGAGCCTTGCCGTCCTGCCTGCACGTAGTCAGTTGTACTATTTGTCGAGTCCTTTGCTTTCTCTAAATAAATCCTTGCCTGGTCTCTGGCCAGTTTTGGCCTGGAATACTGTCTCTGTCTCTGGCTACCGCTCTTATACTCTGTGTTATCTGAACCTGATGCCGCATGGTGAATGCCGCATATCTGTCCGTGTAGCACCGCATGTCATTGGCTCCCTGGTGCTTATGCTGTGGAATCCTGCAGTGCAAACTGTTCTGCTGCTTCTGCCTGCCAATCCCAGCAGTCATTAATGGGCCTGTATATAGCTCTGCAGTACAATAAATACACACATTTTTAACTGATTGGCAAGTTATTTGAGGAATCAGGTATAGAATTCATAATTTAATCAGAGGATAATTAACCTCTTGAATTGGTGACAGAGGAGGTTTTAACAGTCAGAGTGAGACTTTTTGCATTTTAACCCCCAACTCATCAGACATGCTTTCAGATTCAACAACTGCATGAGTCCAAGCAGATTTGAAAATCCGTCCTAAAGAAAAAGCACATTCCGTAAGAACAATAAAGGAGACAGAGGAACAGCTGACGTAATGCTCTTTAATATTAAGCGTTATTGATGAATTCCACATTGCAGTGGTGGAGTGAGTAGGAAAAGGTGTATTTACATCTAAAATCCACAACACACTTTAGTCATGCTAACACAATATGTACAAGAAAGTACTTTTACAACAACTGTACAAAGTTTGCATTTATTTTCTTCAACTTCAAACTTAGCTTGTCCTCCAGTTAAGATTTGTCTAACGCAAAATACACATTTTCATTATTATTTTTAATTTTACAAAAACACATTTACATCATAAAACACAAGGCAGACAATCACAGTCTATACAAGGCTTGCCCTTTTTACAAACACTCAGCTTCAGGAAGGATTATTTACACACAGTAAAGCTGAAAAGGATGAGTTTTTAAAGAACCACAATGACTCTCAAAACGCCTCTCACAGTACTGTAGCATTCTGGATTTACTCTCTCATCCGAAAAGCACTGCTCTCTCCCCAGTTCCTGACAAAACATCTGTTTAATACTGGTAGTTTATCACTTATAAAAATAGTCATCTAAATCAGATTTATGACTAATTGACATATGGCACATTACATTGTATATCTGTTTAGGAGAGCACAATGCCAAGATACTGTTCATTTTAAGAGAAACATTTTTTTTCTGTGAGAAGCTGCATGTTATCTAATTAATGTCTTGGAAAAGTTTCCCTGTGCAACAGCACTGCACCCACATTAATACTGCCTGTAATGCAACTTACTGCGGAATTACCTCATCAAAGAAATGGCTATTTCCTCTCTGCCTAGAGGACCCAATATATGTTGCAGAAATAAAGTGACATTCAGAATAACTACCTGATCTTTCAGGACACAGAACATCCCTGCACATATATTTAATTATTGTATGTATAAACATTTCGTATGATCTTGTATTGCACAATGCTCTGTGGTGAAAACCTGGCCCTGTAATAACAATTAAAAAGCATACCTCAGGGCACAACTTTAAAATATACACATATTTATTTCTTTATATACGAAAAGTTAACCTACAAAATCTATGGTTTATGAAGACATAACAAACACACAGGAAATGTAAAACATTAAAAAGGTAAAGTCTTCAGACGCTGTGCTGGACCACTGCACAGCAGACACTGCGTTTACAGAATGAGTTCACACTTTCACTCGTTTATGAAGACCAGGCATTTGTGAAGTACCAAACCATCACTACAAGCAGAGTAAAGACATCTTATTAAAATGATTACATCATTTTTTATTCTTAACTAAGTAATGTAGATAAATGTAAATATTTATGGCTGTTTTTCGCTTTAGGAAGGAGTAAAATCAGGTAACACACAAAGTGCTGTATCTGTGACCTGTTTTGCTTTCCTGAGTGGGGTGGGCAAAGGCTCTTAGAAGTACAGGGGTTTACCTGCCTCAGGTATCAAGACAATCTATATTCTTTCTACAGACTTATACACACACACACACGCATGCACACACACAAACATACACACTCCTATACACACTCCCACACACACACATACACACTCCATGCCATTTGTCCATCTCTGTGGGGGGAGGAGGAGAGGAAGGACAGGAGGAAGGAGAGAAGGATCCCACACTAACTATGAGTGACTATGACTCTTCCTGTGGTGGATGATACAGCCTGCTGAGAATCCTGGCCCCGCCCCCGAGCTGTCCGTCTCCCTCAGCGCTCTCTGGCCCCGCCCCCGAGCTGTCCGTCTCCCTCAGCGCTCTCTGGCCCCGCCCCCGAGCTGTCCGTCTCCCTCAGCGCTCTCTGGCCCCGCCCCCGAGCTGTCCGTCTCCCTCAGCGCTCTCTGGCCCCGCCCTGCTCTCTGCATGCAGACACTGTGCACAGCTAATGCGGCCATCAGAGCTCTGACAATCTGGCACTGCCACACAGGCTGGGTTAAATTCATTAGATGTACATGCGCAGCAGGTCATATATTTATCCCTGGGGTTTTACACACGCCCATATTCAAAGCAAAAGCACAGCTTTAGAGTCAGAAAGAGGGATTACAGCAGTGTGAAATGTGTCTCTGTAATCACCTGGTGCTTTCAGACGTTGACATGTATGAGGAGGGAAAGGGACAGAGATTCTAACACAGGACGATACAGGGACTGTAATGCAGCATCTCCTCACAAAAGCAACACAAAATGGGATTCAGACAGCGAGTACCCCCAAAGGATCGAGCAGGGTTTCTACAGCGATATCTGCAGATGGTCGCCCTCCAAATTCACACTGTCTCTGATCAGCATTCTACGGATTCCTACACCACAGATGGTCAGGGCTGTGCTTCTGGCGGTTTACCCACAAGAAACGGTCAATGATCTTCAACAGGAAGAGACCTGAAGGTGACTACAGCCCCAAACAGAATACAAGAGTCAGATAATTATATGACATCACTGATAATTATTCATATCAGTTAATTGTTAATGGTGATATGCAAAGTTATCGGCATTGTTAATAAACACCAGTCTTGTTTGAAAAATAAAAGCACAGTTGTGCCAACCACAATTCATAAAAGTCTCCCATATATTCTACAGGGTCCCTCTGTCAGAGACTCTACATTCGTGGAAAGATCTGACAGTCTGTTAAGCACATGCTGACGTAAGCGTGACGTCACAGCGTTGCACCGCTGAGGGCCACACAGAGCCCCGACAGGACCTCCCCGGCACACCTCAGATCGGTCACATGACCTGGACAGGCCTTCCACTTTCCCCACATGCGCTCGATGAAGTGACTGAGGAAAGACATGAAGCCATTTATGCAGCAGGTTTCCTTTACCTCAAACACTACTGTTCTCCAACCCCTGACCCCCGACCCCTACCCATCACCCCTAGCTACCCACAGCAGGGCCCCCAAAGGGGATCCACACTCCCATCTTACATTTAGGTCACATACAAAACATCTTCTCTCCTCACACAGTAATACAAGGACTAACACATCGATATCTACACATATCATCCTTGGGGAGGTCTAGATTTATTACTTCAAAAATATAAACTCTTCCATACTTCTAAAAAACAACATAGCACTAAAGTACCTTGCTTAAATGAAAGAGAGACAGCATGTTAAGCCACGTTATTAAGGGGATAGCATTTAGCATTTGTGTGGGTGCAGCAGCGAGATTGTGACTGGATGCTAACACCTCTGGTGGCCACCTCATCTCCTGTTCTGCAGGAGGGCGATACAAGAGGAATTATGGAGCTTAATGGAAATCTATAAGCCTCTTAATGTCAGGAGGTGATACCTTTACAAAGAGCCTCTGCAGTTCACAGCACTCACACACAGACCCTCTCTGCTCACTCACACACTGAGCTCTCACACACTGAGCCTCACACACTGAGCTCTCACACACTGAGCTCTCACACACTGAGCACTCACACACTGAGCACTCACACACTGAGCACTCACACACAGGCCCTCTCTGCTCACTCACACACTGAGCCTCACACACTGAGCGCTCACACACTGAGCCTCACACACTGAGCGCTCACACACTGAGCGCTCACACATAGGGCCTCTCTGCTCACTCACACATTGAGCGCTCACACACTGAGCTCTCACACACTGAGCGCTCACACACTGAGCTCTCACACACTAAGCGCTCTCACACTCTGAGCCTCACACACAGGGTCTCTCTGCTCACTCACGCACTGAGCTCTCACACACTGAGCGCTCACACACTGAGCGCTCTCACACTGAGCGCTCTCACACTGAGCGCTCTCACACTCTGAGCCTCACACACAGGGCCTCTCTGAGCCTCAAACTCACAGCCTGGCTGCGTATCTCTGATACTCACAGACAGCTCTGTCTGCTGCCGGACAGCTGCGGGCTCCATTCCCAGGCTGGGTCCTACTGAACCATACCTGCATGCTGCAGGTAACCTGCCCAGGAGGGGGTGTCTGCTATCCCAACAGAGAGCAGGTGAGACTGTCTTCACATGTACCATGAGGATCATTACTGAAGTTACAACAATAAGATTTATCAATATTCACTCATTTTAAAGCAATGAATCAAGATTATGGTAAGTATATTAAAATTTATTTATAAGAACAATAAGCAAATGACAGCTTGCCAGGGGTATGTTTTCACCCACAGAAAATCCTGCTGCCAGCAGACACCCCCACACCAGGGCTTCATCCACACTCAGTTTCTAAATGCTTAACACATCACAATATCCCTCACTGAGGTATGAAACAGCAATAATAATAATAATAAAACCATTTCCACAATTAAGTGCTGAAATGTGCCCTTTCTGGAACCAAAAACAACAATAAAAGTTTCATTCCATCAGCATCTGCCCACCCCCTCCGATCTTCCATCAGCCCCTTCTCCTGGTTCTACCTGTGTTACCTGTTCAAAGGTAATCACTGTGTTCAGTCAATATCAAACACCAGTAACACAGGCTGGGTTCCTGAACGGAAAAAACATGCAGGCAGAAGACTTCCATCTCAGTAAAACTGGGCTGTGCAAGGCATTCTGCGTACATCAGATATGTCCCTGCAGAGTGAGATTTAAAACCTTGATTCCTTGAGTTGGTTCTGAGCAGAAAGCTGCCATTTTGACTGATGAAGCCTTTAAGGATAAATACAGCTGTATACAGATTCCCTCAGACAGCACAGCGAAACACTGCCCAGGCCCACAGACCTACAGGCCCCGATATTGGACACAAACAGGCTGTTCTCAGCCTCAGTTAATGCTCTCTTTCTTTTCAGAAGGATTTCACACGTAAAAATGTTAATAATGTCATAATTATAACTGTATTTGAGCATTTCTCCTGCATCAGGAAGCTCAGACTGCAGGGCGGAGTCAGGGCAAACTCAGGAAGCGGATTGGAGGAAAAGAGACTGCAGTATGTCCTCCCTACCCCTGGGGGGTGCTGTGGCAAGCTGCCCTCTACTCCTCACTGATGGTGTGACCCCACGCCAGCCGCGCCAGCTCCACCTTGCTGCTGAGCAGGGACTGCTGGGAGATCTTGCGTGGCACGAGCACAGGGCGGGGCAGGTGCTCCTCGGGAACGCCTCCCTCGCGGGGGTGTGGCTTTGGGGGCAGGCAGGGGGCCGGGGCGTGGTGGAAGTAGGGGCCGTGTTGGTGCAGATGGCCGTCCTGGGGGGCGGGGCAGACTCCGCCGGGGGCAGAGTGGCTGCGGCAGGGCGGGGCCCGGGCGGAGTCGAGGACCTCGGGCTCGGACGAGCTGTAGCGCACGTGCAGGTAGGGCGACTCCGCCTCCTTGTCGGCGATCCAGGACGGGACGGGGGCGGCATCGGTGGGCGGGGCGAAGTGGCTCTCGCTCAGCGAGGACACACCACTGCTCGCGCTGCCCGACAGCGTGGAGTTACTGCCATCCAGACCAGACTGCGAGCTGGTGGGCGATGCAAGGATGGGGTGCAGGGGAGCCTGGGAGGGAGAGAGAGGAGAGAGACACGGTCTGACTCACACCCGCCTCCGAGAGAGAGAGGAGAGAGACACGGTCTGACTCACACCCGCCTCCGAGAGAGAGAGGAGAGAGACGCTCTGACTCACACCCGCCTCCGAGAGAGAGAGGAGAGAGACACGGTCTGACTCACACCCGCCTCCGAGAGAGAGAGGAGAGAGACACGGTCTGACTCACACCCGCCTCCGAGAGAGAGAGGAGAGAGACACGGTCTGACTCACACCCGCCTCCGAGAGAGAGAGGAGAGAGACACGGTCTGACTCACACCCGCCTCCGAGAGAGAGAGGAGAGAGACGCTCTGACTCACACCCGCCTCCGAGAGAGAGAGGAGAGAGACACGGTCTGACTCACACCCGCCTCCGAGAGAGAGAGGAGAGAGACACGGTCTGACTCACACCCGCCTCCGAGAGAGAGAGGAGAGAGACACGGTCTGACTCACACCCGCCTCCGAGACGACTGCCCTCTCTCAGGGCAGAGGACATGGGAGCAGAGAGCAGTAACCAGATGGCTGCAGGCTCAGGCCCAGGAGAAAGAACACTATACTCTGCTTCTCAGAGCATTCAGCAGTACAAATGGATAATGTGTGTAAATGGACAAAGTGTTCAATATAACTAAATATATCTAGATATAGATCTAGTAGAGACAGGGTCACAGAGTCAGAATCACAGAGAGAGAGAATCACAGAGACAGAGACACACAGAGTCAGAATCACACACAGTCACAGAAAGAAACACACAGAGAGAGAATCACAGAGACAGAGTCACACAGAGTCACAGAGACAGAGTCACAGAGAGAGAGTCACAGAGAGAATCACAGAGACAGTCACTCAGAGACAGGATCACAGCCACAGTTCTGGAGTGACTCTGGCATGGCTTGGGAGTGAGGAAGATGGGGACACCTGCACAGGTGAGGGGTTCAGCAAACACGGGGGGTAGGGGTGGGGGGTACCTTTCGTAAAGAGCGCGCAGGTAGAGCAGGAGGGAAGTCGCTGACTTGGTAGTGGAAGCCATCGTAGTGCATCAGGAAGTGCCCTAAACAGGAAATACAGGAGTACACAGGGGTTTGGAAAAACACACACTCTCACAGCAAAACACACACACACTCAGCAAAATATACACACACACACTCTCACAGCAAAACATACACACACACGCACACACAAACACTCAGCAAAATATACACACACACACTCTCACAGCAAAACATACACACACGCGCACACACAAACACTCAGCAAAATATACACACACACACTCACAGCAAAATACACACACACTCAGCAAAATATACACACACACACTCTCACAGCAAAACATACACACACGCGCACACACAAACACTCAGCAAAATATACACACACACACTCACAGCAAAATACACACACACTCAGCAAAATATACACACACACACTCTCACAGCAAAACATACACACACGCGCGCACACACACACTCAGCAAAATATACACACACACACTCTCACAGCAAAACATACACACACGCGCGCGCACACACACACACACACACACACACTCTGACAGCAAAAGACACACACACACACACACACACACTCTCACGGCAAAACATACATACACACACACACACACTCTCACAGCAAAACACACACACGCACGCACACACACACACACACACACACACGCACACACACACACACGCACTCACATCAATACATACACACACACACACACACACAGCAACACATACACACACACAAACATACACAGCAATAAACACACACAAAACTAAGGATATAATGTGTGAGAGGAGACTGTGTCTACGCCCGCATGTCACTAATGAGCTCATCTAAAGGGCAGGGTGAGGCCGGGAGATAGAGGGGGCAACATGGGCTAAATGCGACACAGAGGTGAGCTGATCGCTAAAGCTACACACATCACCATTTCAGTGCTGAAATGGGTCTTCCACAGTGCTATGAGCCA
>NC_050589.1:571704-584204 GCF_013368585.1 Megalops cyprinoides | reverse complement strand
TACTGACAGCCTTGGCACAGGGCACTGTCATTCTCTTGTTCTAACTGCAGGGGGCGCCATGTGCCTCTGCCTCTCAGGCAGTCTGTCACTCACCTCTGCCGCTGGAGGGGGCGGAGCTCATCATCTGAGAAGGTGTGGAGTGGGCGGAGCTCAGGCTGGAGGAGGAGGGGCTAGGCTGAAGAACAAATGAACATAGAAACACATTTTTAACATGAAATAGAAACAATTTTAAAAAGTCAGAGAGGTAGTGAAGAGCAGAGCAGAGTGCTGAGTACTGATGCAGAGAGAGCATGACTGGAGACGGAAGCAGAAACCTGTGTGATGGCAGAAGAATAACAAGACACCTTCTGTAAAAAGGAGAGCTGCTAATTCTTCAATAGTCACAGAAAAATTACTGCCGAGTGGTCACACGGCGTCCTGCGGGGGAGCACACACCTGCATGCGGTACGAGTCCTCATAGTGCTCCGCCCCCAGGCTGTCCGTCAGGACGTGCAGGTTACCCGGCTCACTGGAAGAGGACAGCGAGGATGAGGAAAGACGAACAGAACCGTGCAGGATCAGGGGACTGGAAGGAGGGAGAGGGACAGGGAAAGGGAAGGGAGTGAAAGAAACGTTTGAGGGGGTGTTGGGGGCAGGGTAACCAGAAATGGAGAGATGTGACTGGTGAGTGTGTGTGTGTGTCTGTATGAGGGTGTGTGTGTGTGTGTGTGTGTGTGTGAGTGAGTGTGTGTGAGTGA
This sequence comes from Megalops cyprinoides, assembly GCF_013368585.1. NCBI lineage: Eukaryota > Metazoa > Chordata > Actinopteri > Elopiformes > Megalopidae > Megalops > Megalops cyprinoides. Next base: position 583,467 of record NC_050589.1, on the reverse strand, counting down.
GTGTGTGTCTGTATGAGGGGGTGTGTGTGTCTGTGTGTGTGTGTGAGTGAGTGTGTGTGAGTGAGTGTGTGTCTGTATGAGGGGGTGTGTGTGTCTGTGTGAGATACTATATGTGTGTGTGTGTCTGTGTGTGTCTGTATGAGGGTGTGTGTGTGTGAGTGTGTGAGTGTGAGTGTGTGAGTGTGTCTGTATGAGGGTGTGTGAGTGTGAGTGTGCGAGTGTGAGTGTGTGAGTGTGTGAGTGCGTGAGTGTGAGTGTGCGTGTGTGAGTGTGTGAGTGCGTGAGTGCGTGAGTGTGTGTGAGTGTTACCTGTGCCGGTACAGAGGTCTGATATTCTCGGGACTCATGGGAGCGTGCGAGGTGAGGATCCCGCGTGGTGTGCTGGATCCAGAGCAAACAGGACTGGGCTTATCCTGCAGAGACACAACATTACTGCTTTACACACACACACACACACCCTCATACAGACAGACAGACACACACACACTCACACTCACACTCACACTCACACTCACACTCACACTCACACTCACACTCACTCCAACCACCTAAAGCTTAACCTGGTCAAGACCGATGTACTGTTCATCCCGGCCAAGCCCTCTCCTCTTCAAGAGCGCTCAGTTACTGTTGATGGCACCACAGTAACCTCCTCTGCATCGGTGAAGAGCCTGGGCGTCACCCTCAACAGCAGGCTGGACTTGAACGACTACATCTCGCAGACAACGCGCTCATTTCGATTCCTCCTCTTCAACATCAGGAGGATTCGCCCTTTTCTGACCACCTACTCCATCCAGCTGCTTGTCCAGGCCACAGTGCTCTCCCGCCTGGACTACTGCAATGCCCTCCTTGCAGGCCTCCCAGCCTGCACCATTCAGCCACTGCAGCTCATCCAAAACGCAGCTGCTAGGCTGATCCACAACCTCCCAAAGTTCTCCTGCATCACCCTTTTACTGAGATCCCTCCACTGGCTCCCGATCACAGCCAGGATCCACTTCAAAACCTTGACTCTCACCTTTTCTGCTGCAAGAAAGACCGCCCCGACCTTCAGGACCTCATCCTACCCTATGCACCCGCTCAACAACTTTGCTCTGCTACATCCGGACGCCTCACTCCTCCCACCATCAGAACGAAAGGCCCACGCTCCTCTCAATGTGGTTTTTCCATCATCGTCCCCCAGTGGTGGAATGAACTCCCCACCCCGCTGAGAACAACTCCTTCTCTCCAACCCTTCAGATGTGGGCTGAAGACACACCTCTTCAGACTCTACCTGGACTGACACCCTTGTCATTTGACCTTGTAAACCCTAGATTCCTGGCTCGTACTTGTAGCACTATCTCTTACAATGTATTTGTAGCATGTTTTTGGCCAAGGTAGTATAGCAGGACTTTATTGTCCCAGTGACTGTATGTGGTATATGTAACCTTACGTAACCTTAGATCAGATTAGTGCGGTCTCGCTACACTAACCTCGGTACACTGACGCTCAGCTTCAGCACTATCTGCAGTGTATGACCTGTGCACATCTTGCCCTTGTGCCTGTTGTTTGCCCACTATATGCACTTTTGTACGTCGCTTTGGATAAAAGCGTCTGCTAAATGAATAAATGTAAATGTAACACACACACAGATACATACACACACACACACACACAGTAAAGTGCAGGTTAGGGTTATTGTAGTATCCAATCAGAAGGCTGCTCACGTGGCACAGACTGCTCCTCATCATCTGAAACTGATCTATCAGCTTCTTGTGCAGGGGACGCATATCCGGGTGCACCAGCTTCTCATGCACAGCCAGCCCCACCCCGAGGACGTGCACCTGAAACAGAGACCATGCAGGTTTAACCCTCACAGCGTGAGTCATACACCTGAGCAGACGACAGACAGAACGCTGCTTCCTGCTCACCTGCTCCTGCATGAGGTCTCTGAGCTGGGCGATCTTCTCCAGGTCCTCTGGGTGGCTGCTGATGTAGTGCTTATCAAAGAACGCCTGCGGAGCAGAGACAAGCGCATGACTCTCACAGAGCACCTGCACTCACTCACTGCAGCTATTACCTGTATCTCACCTGTATCACATCAGCAACATTTCACAAGTGTATTCTATGTGACTGAAATTTCAAATTTATTATTACTATTGAAATTTAGCAGACAGTCTTACCCAGAGCACCTTGCATCAGTTACAGGTTTTTTACCTCCTGGTATCTGGCCACGCCCCCGTTGACGGCGGCGTCGATGACACCGTTCAGGCACATGCTGAGCTGGCTGCTGTTGCTGTGTGGCGGCCGGTGCTGGTACTGGCTGATCAGGGACCGCAGCTCCAGGTTCTTATTCTCCACCACGGAGACGGCATTCTGCAGGGGACTTACCTCCACCTGCAGCGCGCGCACACACACACACACACACACACACACACAGATACAAATACACACACACACACAGATACAAATACACACACACACACACACACACACACACAGATACAAATACACACACACACACAGATACAAATACACACACACACAGACTAGCAGTTTACTTCCAGCATATTTAAAAAGTGAAAAATGTGCTAATTTATTTTTTAAAAATCCAAATCCTAAAATTCAATCAATATGAGTGAGACAGGAGTTAGTGTGAGTGTGGGAAACAGCAGAATGGAATTGTGGGTAATTGCTCACCAGCTCTCTCCTTTCCACCTCGAACCAGCGTGAGATCCCAGGCAGAGGGTGTGAGAGGATGAGGGTGGTGCGCTCGATCCACAGACTCTGCAAGAGACATCGGCCATAAATTAATAACAATAGTGGCAATAACAGCCATTAATGACTCAACAACCCCCAGTAAGGACCATGACCTCATCACCATTACCCTGTTCTCCTTTCTGAAGGCCTGAGAGACCTAAATAACATGCACAGTTACAGTTACACAAGCACCTAAACCTGTGTGCATCTGCCCAAATGCACAACCACAGCTGTGCCAGCATGAGGCTGTTTCTGAAGCTGAAGCTGTGGCCACTCCCAGAATTCTGCTGGCGCGGGGCAGGGTGGCTGCCTCTCGCTCACCTTGAACTCGTTGTCTCGGTCCTTGGGGCCCTTGTGAAAGGGCCGGTCGTAGCGGAAGCGCCGAACATTGTTGACCCGGTAGAAGCTCTTGATGCGGTCGGGTACGCGGTCCATGTGCAACACCTCGGCAAACTCCGGCACCGGTGTTACCGCGTAGATCTGCAGGTCTGAGGGGCGTAATGTCAAGGGAATGATACCAACACATTCACGTGCACACACACACACACATGCACACACGCACACACATGTACACATCACCGTACCTGCAAACACGTGCGCGCGTGCACACACACACACACACACACACACACACACACACACACACACAGAGGTTTTCTTCAGCTCAGAAGGATACACTGGGCATCACTCTGTAAAATTGTATCATCAGGTTGATTGGGGTGCTGCATGGCAATGGCTTGTGGGAATTCTCCCAGCATCCTCTGCTGGAAAGCTTCGAGCCTCTCGTAGTCATGTCCCCGACAGACAAACTCCTTATTCTGTGAGGAAAACAGCAAGAAGAAAGGGATGGATGCAGGACAGAGAGAAAGGATAACCCTTTTCACTGACCCAGACGAGGTCACTCCCACCCTACAGGCATGTCCAGGCCCCACTCACCCTGAGAAAGAAGGGGAACTTCCTGCCATAGAAGCCCACCCGGAAGAACTCCGGCTCTAGCCGCTGCTGCTCCATGATGCTGTCATAGTAAGCTGCCTCCATTTTCTGCACAACAGAACCAGAGAGACGCATTGCCCACAATGCACTGCGACTGCTCTCAACAGCAGTGATGAACAGGTGAAGCTTCAGAAACCCTGGAATGCACTGACCTCTCATGTGTTGTTAATAACTCACTGATTTTATAATGGATATAGTAACAATACATTAATGTATGAATATTTCTATAGAGAACAGTAATTTGGTTGGCCATTCCAAGAATTTATAACTCATGTTTCATCTCATTTGAATGGGTTTGGAATATCCTTCCATGCTTTTCCTGGAACTCAGTTTCAGATGTTTACTGTTCATGATGTCAGGGAGGGTGTAAATGTGACATCTGCATGTCCCCCTGGATATAACACACCTCAGAGGGATAAGCATTAAGACTCTAAACAGGTCTGTCAAACTCAATTCCTTGGACGTGGTGTGAACGCTGGACTGTTCCATCCAGTAATTGATCCAATAAGTTAATTATCTTGACAAATTGATGGCTTTGTATTTCCCAGAATGCACTGCAGTGAAGCAGAGGACTCTCTCACTCACCCGGATCCAGCTCAGACTCTGGTAGTCATACAGTATCTCATACTGGAAGGCCAGCTCCCGACACAGAGGAATGGCATACTCCCAGCACTGCAGAACACACACACACACGGCTCTTACACACACACTCCCAGCACTGCAGAACACACACACACACACACACACACACACTCCCAGCACTGCAGAACACACACACACACACACACACACACACACGGCTCACACACACACACACACACACACACACACACACACACACACACACACACACACACCCAGCACTGCAGAAAACACACACACACACACACACACACACACACCCAGCACTGCAGAACACACACACACTCACACACACACACACACACACACACACACACACACACTCCCAGCACTGCAGAACACACACACACACACACACACACACACACACACACACACACACACACACACACACTCCCAGCACTGCAGAACACACACACACACGGCTCTTACACACACACTCCCAGCACTGCAGAACACACACACACACACACACACACACTCCCAGCACTGCAGAACACACACACACACACACACACACACACACACACACACACACTCCCAGCACTGCAGAACACACACACACTCACACACACACACACACACACACACACTCCCAGCACTGCAGAACACACACACACACACACACACACACACACCCAGCACTGCAGAAAACACACACACACACACACACACACACACAGCTCTCTCTCACACACACACAGCTTTTACACATACAACACACTCCCAGCACAGAGCACACATACAGCTCTCTCACACAGCTCAGAAACAGCTGATATACTGCACACTATGTATACAGCTCTGTGTGAGTGTGTAAACTGCATGTGTGCATAAATGAGTATAAGTGTGTAGAGTGTGTACCAGCTTGCCCTTGTTGAAGCAGTGGATGTAAAGTGCATGTAAAGTGAGTGAATATGTGAATAAGGAGTATATTTTGCCCTTGTTGGAGTGGCAGATGACTTCATGTAAGTGAATGTGTAAGTAGTGTGTGAGTAGTGTGCGAGTACCTTGCCCTTGTTGAAGTAGTGGATGACTTTTCGGCTGAGTCCCTCCTTGCGCTGCCACTCGGTCTGGGCGGGGTACTGCAGGAACTCCCTCAGGGGCGTGTCCTCCCACTGCAGCAGCTCCCAATACAGCAGCAGTGTACAGGCCGCCTCTGCCGGGGGAGGGGCATCAGCCACGCCCACTCCGCGCCACACCCACACCCACACCACACACCTCACCCACACACCCACACACCTCACCCCACACACACACACACCTCACCCCACACAACACGCCTCACCCTGAATCACCCACCTTACCCCTAACCACACACCTCATCCCCAACTGCACACCACCACCCCAAACCACACACCTCACTCCGACCACACACCTCACCCACACCCACACACCCCACCCCACACAACACACCTCACCCCTACCCACACACCTCACCCCCAACCACACTCACTCAAACTCCTCACCTATGAGCCACGCCCACTCTGTCTCACAGCTCACCTGTGTAGTTCTCGGCCTGCAGGTGAATGTCGCACAGCTTGTGAATGTGACGGATGTACATCTCCTCTTTGTTGATCTCTGACTTGTAGAAGTTCTGAGGAAGAGGAGCTACATTAGCAGTCTGGGAATAGACCCGCATTTCCCCACCAGGTGGAGCTGCAGCTGACAGGTGACAGGCACTTGTATTGTGTAGCTGCTGAGGTCTGCACTGCTGCACAGGAGGTAAAATAGCAGCTTGGCATTTAAATGCTATCTAACAGCAGTCTGTGTGAGTCTTAGAGCTTTCAGTACGGGTGCAGAGGGCAGCACTGAGGACAGCACTGAGGACAGAGGGCAGCACTGAGGACAGAGGGCAGCACTGAGGACAGCACTGAGGGCAGCACTGAGGACTGAGGGCAGGACTGAGGACTGAGGGCAGCACTGAGGACTGAGGGCAGCACTGAGGACAGGACTGAGGACTGAGGACTGAGGGCAGCACTGAGGACTGAGGGCAGCACTGAGGACTGAGGGCAGCACTGAGGACTGAGGGCAGCACTGAGGACAGGACTGAGGACTGAGGACTGAGGGCAGCACTGAGGACTGAGGGCAGCACTGAGGACAGGACTGAGGACTGAGGGCAGCACTGAGGACTGAGGGCAGCACTGAGGACTGAGGGCAGCACTGAGGACAGGACTGAGGACTGAGGGCAGCACTGAGGGCAGGACTGAGGACAGGACTGAGGACAGGACTGAGGACTGAGGACTGAGGGCAGCACTGAGGACTGAGGGCAGCACTGAGGACAGGACTGAGGACTGAGGGCAGCACTGAGGACTGAGGGCAGCACTGAGGACTGAGGGCAGCACTGAGGACAGGACTGAGGACTGAGGGCAGCACTGAGGGCAGGACTGAGGACTGAGGACTGAGGGCAGCACTGAGGACTGAGGGCAGCACTGAGGGCAGGACTGAGGACTGAGGGCAGCACTGAGGGCAGGACTGAGGACAGCACTGAGGGCAGGACTGAGGACAGGACTGAGGGCAGGACTGAGGACTGAGGGCAGCACTGAGGGCAGGACTCACCAGCAGGTTTACAGTGCAGCCGAATCTCTTACTCTCCATCTCATCCCCCTTCATGGAGTCCCTGCAGGCAGAGGAGGGGTTACACACACAGCTCTCCCTCTTTCTCTTTTCATTGCTCATTCTGATCACATGGCTTTACAGGTCAAATCTCTCACAGACATGGCCATGCTGACAGTTCAAAGCACACCTGTAATTCAGCACTACGCTCTGCACAGCACTCTGAACGCACCTGTAATCCAGCAGCCGCTCCATGAGCCGTGTGACGGAGGTGACGAAGGACACACCCGTCTCCCTCCAGGTTTCCTGCTCAATCTTCTCCAGCAGGCTGAGGAGAGAGAGACACCGGGCATCCATTACCTGCCACGCAGTAAAGACCTGCACACGGTCTGATCCAGAGCGACTTGCAAAAGGCCAATGAATAGGTTGAGGAAACCAGCAAACATCAGTGCCTTCCTTAAAACGTAAAACATTGCCACAACAGGATTAAGTGCTGTGAAGGGGTGCACATGCTTTCTACAAGCTCAGAATGACCACATCCCCACTGGTGCTGATCCCTCCTATGAATAAGTAAAGCTCTCTAACCCCTATGCCACATTGGGGAAGCTGTGGACACGTGCTGTCTTACCTGGGATAGGGTCCAAAGAGCTGGGTTCTGATCCCGGCAACACAGGGAGAAGACAGGGGGTCATCAGGTACCAGCATTGCATTATCCAAAAAGCATACATGTACATACACACACACAATTCATATAATACAAACAGCTACAAAATAAAATGTACTTCTATTTATTTCCCCCAACACTGCCACCGCAAATACCCCTTTGTAGTTTGACTTGAAAAATGCATTTATTGATTATATTTTCTAAAACTTGATGTTTGGTCTGCGTGATGTCGCAGTGAGAGGGCGGGTCTGCGTGATGTCGCAGTGAGAGGGCGGGTCTGCGTGATGTCGCAGTGAGAGGGCGGGTCTGTGTGATGTCATAGTAAGGGTGGGAAGGTCTAAACTCACATGAGGCCGAAGAGCTCTCGGTAGCTCTCATCCCCTTTCCCCTCTGATACCAAGCTGTCCAGCTTATCAATGAGCTCAGCTTCTACCTGAAGGGAGAACAGAGATGGAGAATTCAGAGAAAGAATCACAGAGAGAGAGAGAGAGAGAGAGAGAGAGAGAGAGAGAGAGAGAGAGAGAGAGAGAGAGAGAGAGAGAGAGAGGGAGGGAGGGAGAGGGAGGGAGAGAGAGAGAGAGAGAAAGAGAGGGAGAGAAGGAGGGAGAGAGAGGGAGGGAGAGAGGGAGGGAGAGAGAGAGAGAGAGAGAGAGGGAGGGAGAGAGAGAGAGAGAGAGGGAGGGAGGGAGAGAGAGAGAGAGGGAGAGGGAGGGAGACCTGGCCGACCTGTTTGAAGCTGCCGTTCTTGCACTGCTCCCAGTCCATCATGTCGTGGAAGATGGGGATCATGATGTTTCGCACCTCAGCCTGCGGCACCAGCGTCACGCCCAGGAAGGGCCCGATCATGCCTGGGATGAAGTGCACCTTATTCTCCCCTGCAGGGTACAGGAGAGGGCTTACCGCACTATACCAACACCCCAAACCCAGCAGCACACCCCACACACACCCCACACACACCCTACACACACCCTACACACACTCCACACACACTCCACACACACTCCACACACACTCCACACACACTCCACACACACGCCACACACACGCCACACACACGCCACACACACTCCACACACACCCCGAACCCGGCTGCGACTCACCAAGGTTCTGCCACATGGTGAAGAGCTCGTAGGCCATCAGGACTCTCATGTCACCGTACCTGCGGGAGAGCATTCGCAGGTGAGGTCATCGCAGGGCACGGGGCAGCTGGGGGGGTAACGCTGAGCACTCTGGCAGCTTACCTGTCCAGCAGCCGGTTCCTCTTGGCTGGGGGGAGACTCTCCAGCTGCAGGCTGGGCTGATTGATGTAAAGGACAGCCAGGCTGAAGAAGGAGTTCCACACCTGGCAAACAGCAGAGCGTTACCACACCTGCCGCAAACAGCAGGGCGTTACCACACCTGCTGCAAACAGCAGAGCGTTACCACACCTGCCGCAAACAGCAGGGCGTTACCACACCTGGCAAACAGCAGGGCGTTACCACACCTGCTGCAAACAGCAGGGCGTTACCACACCTGCTGCAAACAGCAGGGCGTTACCACACCTGCCGCAAACAGCAGGGCGTTACCACACCTGCCGCAAACAGCAGGGCGTTACCACACCTGGCAAACAGCAGAGCGTTACCACACCTGGCAAACAGCAGAGCGTTACCACACCTGCCGCAAACAGCAGGGCGTTACACACCTGGCACAGCCAGACCGTCGAGTAAAAGCAAACTCGTTTATACGGCCATCCTGCAATCTCTCCAAGGCAAAACATGAAGCTCTAGCCTCCAGTGTTTGGGTCAGTAAGACCAAAAATCACTCACTTTTACCTCCTTTAAATGAATTAATATTACTTCAGTGAAAGACAGAGAGAGGGAGGCAGGAGGAGGAGAGAGACAGACTATCTGCCTCTCAGGTGTCTGATGAGATCCTTCCCCTGTCTCTGATTGGAGTCTGCAGAAGCCCTGCTCAGACTCCCACAGGCCCAAAGGAGGGGGGGGCAGGTGGACCTTCCACAGGGTTCCTGATTAATCCCTCACCTTGAAGTCAAAGTCCGCCTCTGTGAAGTGTTTGTGCAGGGCAGGGGACAGCTGTTGGGTCGTGGTCACGATGATGCTGCAGACAGAAACACAGAAAAACAGAGCAGAGACCGTGATCTCAGACACCATGACCACACTGCTGTACTCTGTGACCACACTGTGACCACACTGTGCTCTGTGACTGCACTGTGACCGCACTGCGACCACTCTGTGTTCTGTGACCACACTGTGACCGCACTGCAACCACTCTGTGCTCTGTGACCGCACTGCAACCACTCTGAGCTCTGTGACCGCACTGTGACCACTCTGTGCTCTGTGACCGCACTGTGACCGCACTGCGACCGCTCTGTGACCATATTGTGACCGCACTGCGACCACTCTGTGCTCTGTGACCGCACTGCGACCACTCTGTGCTCTGTGACCGCACTGCGACCGCTCTGTGACCATATTGTGACCGCACTGCGACCACTCTGTGCTCTGTGACCGCACTGCGACCACTCTGTGATCTGTGACCGCACTGCGACCACTCTGTGACCGTATTGTGACCACACTGCGACCACTCTGTGCTCTGTGACCGCACTGCGACCACTCTGTGAACTGTGACCGCACTGCGACCACTCTGTGACCGTATTGTGACCACACTGCGACCACTCTGTGCTCTGTGACCGCACTGCGACCACTCTGTGCTCTGTGACCGCACTGTGATCGCACTGCGACCGCTCTGTGCTCTGTGACTGCACTGTGACCGCTCTGTGACCGTATTGTGACCACAGTGCGACCACTCTGTGCTCTGTGACCGCATTGTGAATGCTCCGTGACTGCTCTGTGACCGCACTGTGACCGTACTGCGACCGCTGTAAGACCAGGGCAGCGGACTCACTTGCTGGTGAGGAGTCTCATCACGTTCCAGTCTTTGGGGAAGGTGTTGGGCTTCATCAGGTTACGAAACACGCAGAAAATTTTCAGCAGGAAGTCCTGGCAGAGAGAATACACACAGAGCACACACACATCAGCCTTGTGATTCACACATCAGCCAAGTGATTCACAGTGTAAAATAACCAGTGCAGGGTGAGTTGCTGACAGTCCTGAGTGTAAAACAGGCAGGAATGAGGCAGCAGAGCTGCGGTTTGCACGCACGGCTCTCTGCTCTTACCTCGAGCTCCTCGGTGCTCTCTGCTCTTACCTCGAGCTCCTCGGTGCTCTCACCTCGAGCTCCTCGGTGCTCTCTGCTCTTACCTCGAGCTCCTCGGTGCTCTCTGCTCTCACCTCGAGCTCCTCGGTGCTCTCACCTCGAGCTCCTCGGTGCTCTCTGCTCTCACCTCGAGCTCCTCGGTGCTCTCACCTCGAGCTCCTCGGTGCTCTCACCTCGAGCTCCTCGGTGCTCTCACCTTGAGCTCCTCGGTGCTCTCTGCTCTCACCTTGAGCTCCTCGGTGCTCTCTGCTCTCACCTTGAGCTCCTCGGTGCTCTCACCTCGAGCTCCTCGGTGCTCTCTGCTCTCACCTCGAGCTCCTCGGTGCTCTCACCTCGAGCTCCTCGGTGCTCTCTGCTCTTACCTTGAGCTCCTCGGTGCTCTGGAAGCTGTCCAACAGGCGCTGGAAGTGCAGGTCTGACATCTGCCTCAGCAGGGACAGGAGACAGGACACGTACTCGCCCTGGCAACCACACAGCCGGGGTCAGAGGTCAGTCACAGCCCCCGCCCACCAGCAGACCACATACTATACTGCCATCTACAGAATATCATCATCAGCACCTGAACGTCCTGCCCCGTGAGAGCGATGGAGTGTGTAGGAGTGAAGCTGAGGAGGCGGATGCAAAGGAAATGACATGGAAGGTGGTGTCTGCATCCCCCCGACCCATAATGCACCTGCTGTATGAGCCACACCTTTTCTACCAGTTACAAATGGTGTGAGACACTGACCATGTACTGCTGTCAGTCAAACAGAAGGCCACCTCATCCAGCTACACACAGGTACTGAGTCTTCACTGACAGAGAAATGGAGGAGAATGGAACACAAGCATCTGAATGGTCAGAGTGATCTCAGCAGTGCGCTGTGCGTTGGTAGGTTGAAGGAAGGATGTGGGCAGGGCCTATTACAGCACTAAGGTGATGAATGGACTAATAGGAGCATTTGACTGGTTATATCAATCACAGTGAT
>NC_050589.1:566704-569204 GCF_013368585.1 Megalops cyprinoides | reverse complement strand
CAGAGGCCGACCCGTTGCGTTACTGGATGTGCAACACAAGGGGGCGCTGTTACTTACTGCCAGAGGTGAGGGCCGAGGAGCGCTGGGGCTCCAGGCCTGCGTGCAGCTGCTGGGGCCACTGGGCTGTGCAGGAGGCTGGGGGGCCTGGACATGGGCGTGGCATGGGTGTGGGAGGGGTCAGAGGTCAAAGTGGGCAAATTAACAAAACAAAAAAAACATATTAACACAATCAAAATTAAGGACAAAAATATGGAAGTCAAATATGGTAGCCATGATTTCAGTCCTCTGTCTCCTCTAATGGGGAGAACAGAAAGCAATGAACATACTCCTCTCCCCTCTTTTTCTTCCCCCCTCCCTCTTTTTCTCACTCACTCTCCCTCCCACTGCCTCTCTCCCTCTCTCTCTCCCACTCTCTCCCTCTCTCCCTTTCTCTCTCTCTCTCTCTCCCTCTATTCCAACCTTGTTCCCTCTCTCTCTGTCCTTCCCCCTCTCTCTCTCTCTCCCTCCCTCTCTTTCCCTCTCTCCCTCTTTCTCTCACTCTCTCAGAGATCAGAAGATCAGAAACTGCTTTCGTTTTGACAGGTGGAATTCCCACGGATCTCAGAGGAAATGAGGACAGAATATAATAAAGGAACAAATAAGATGTGGAGCAAATGAGAGCAAACACTTGTGCTTAGAGACAGCAAACCCAGCTCACAATCACAACACCACTGTCATTTCCCCGGGAGGGAAGGAGAGAATGACAGAGAAGTATTACGTGGATGAATTAAAATGACATTCTTCAGCATTACAGCCAGATCAGAAATAAAACATAATGCGGCCCTCCCTGCCAGGTCTCACAGTTCTGCTGTGGCACTGCTGTACACCAGGAGGAAGGCGAAACAGTGTGTGTGTATATGCACAGAGGTATACACACATGTATGTGTGAATTTCTGTTTGTATACGCATTTTTCCAGGTCTCTGTATCTGTGCAGGTCTCTGCGTTTGAGTAGGTCTCTGTGTCTGCGCAGGTCTCTGTGTCTGCGCAGGTCTCTGCGTTTGAGTAGGTCTCTGTGTCTGCGCAGGTCTCTGCGTTTGAGTAGGTCTCTGTGTCTGCGCAGGTCTCTGTGTCTGCGCAGGTCTCTGTGTTTGAACAGGTCTCTGCGCAGGTCTCTGCGTTTGAGTAGGTCTCTGTGTCTGTGCAGGTCTCTGTGTCTGCGCAGGTCTCTGCGTTTGAGTAGGTCTCTGTGTCTGCGCAGGTCTCTGCGTTTGAGTAGGTCTCTGCGTTTGAGTAGGTCTCTGTGTCTGCGCAGACGCGTGCAGGCTGTCTGACCTGGGTGAAGGCGAGTGCCTCGGAGCTGCGGCTGTCCAGGCTGAGGACGAAGCGGATGGACTGGAACAGGTCCTGGATGCTGGCGCGGAACTGCTCCTCCTCCAGCCCGCAGGTGGCCCGGGAGTACAGCAGGCGCGATTGCACGATGAACTTAAACAGGTACTCCAGAGCCTGCAGCACAGAGACACTGACCTCAGATCAGCCCTGCTCAGGGAGAGACGGGACTACAGACACACTCTCACTGACCTCAGAGTAGCCCTGCTCAGGGAGAGACAGGACCACAGACACACTCTCACTGACCTCAGAACAGCCCTGCTCAGGGAGAGACAGGACCACAGACACACTCTCACTGACCTCAGAACAGCCCTGCTCAGGGAGAGACAGGACCACAAACACACTCTCACTGACCTCAGAACAGCCCCGCAGCAGGGAGACTCATGATCTCCTTGCAGTCTTACACTCAGTATCTTGACGCACTCCCGGACCCAGCGCAGTCTGTGGTCTTACCTTCAGGGCCTCCTGGATGTGGTCCTGTCGGATCACCTCAGCCGACCGGTCCATGTACCACTTCAGACAGCGGATCAGCTCCCTGTGGGGCATAGAGGGACAGTGGTTCACCCCAGAGCGACCGCTCCAACAGGGAGACACACAGCAGGGACACACCTCATGCTTTTGGAGGAGAAACGTGGATCATTCTAAATTAGAGACACAATCTAATGACCATCTCCACCACTTCACTGCACAGACACAGAATTATACATTTATCTCTCTTCATTAAATAGCAGAAATATGATGTGGGTTTTTGGAAGGCAGAGACAGGAACACCAGGAGAGAGAGCAGCTGCGGGAGTGAGACGCTCACCTGTAAGCCAGAGCCCCAGCGAAGTGCTTCTGGATGTAGGTGTCCATGACAGGGCGAAAGTGGCAGTACCTGCTGTCCCGAAGCAGATTGATGATGAACACCTGGCAGACAGACAGACAGAGAGGAGAGACAGACAGACAGACAGACAGAGAGGAGAGACAGACAGACAGACAGGACAGTCGTGGTCAGTGCAGCACTCACTGGAGTTATTGTACCAGAGAATGTGGAATTCTCTGTGAGAGAAACTGATGATTGGTAGATTTTTTGTCATCAGCTGATAAATCAGCCAGCTCCATAACCAGCTGGCAGCTCCATAACTGCTCAGTT
>NC_050589.1:501704-556704 GCF_013368585.1 Megalops cyprinoides | reverse complement strand
GAGAGAGAGACCCACAGCAAACACACGAGTCAGAGAGAGAGACCCACAGCAAACACACGAGTCAGAGAGAGACCCACAGCAAACACACGAGTCAGAGACCCACAGCAAACACACGAGTCAGAGAGAGACCCACACAGTAATAATAGTGTGAGCCCAACTGCTACTGTGCCTTTGAGTAAACTAAAAGAATGAGCTACAGTAAGTATGCAGCTGTATAAATGGATAAGGTATAAAAAAGGACGCGATCTGTCGCCCTCAAAAGCTAATAAAGAATGTAATGTGCATCCATAGCAGCTCCGTAGCTACAGGGTCCCTTTGCTGCTGACGCTGTCAAACTGCTGTAGCATGCAGTACCTCCTCACGGAAATGCTGAGAGTAAAGCATGATGGGATTGTCTCCCTGAACTTGCTTGGGTTGTAAGGCTGAAAGAGGGAGGGGCCATGAGGGACACTGAAGCCACACCCATCAGGCCGAGATAAACATGGCCACCTGATTCCAGACAGCCACACATGTCAGTCCATGGCACACAGGTGCTTTTCACAGTAAAACACCTTTATGTTCCCCCGATGTCCCAGGTGTCTTCAATAATTCACACCTAAAAAGCTGGAGGTGACCCACCCCCCTTCTTTACATGTTCTGCATTTTGCAGTGGCCTGAAGCCAAAACTCCCACAGGCCTCAGAGCCACAAACTGCAGGGCTTCACTCAGCAGGTGAGTCTGACCGACAGCGAGCCCCACTGCAGCACGATCTGCCAGTCACAGGAGCATCGCCAGGAGACACGCGGAGGAGAGCGGGGCGGCTCACCGTAGCAGGTGCTGGGGGCCGTGTACTTGCTGCTGGTTTTGCGGATGATGTTCTCATGAATCTGGTGCCACTCGTTTTCATTATTACAGCTGAAAAACAGGAAGAGGAAGGAAAAGCCTTCAGAACTGCAGAGCAGGTGATCAGAGACAGGGAAGCACTACGAGCTGGCGCATCATCGGGGGGTAGCAAGCACTTCCAAATGAACAGGATCACAAAACACATAAAAATGGGTTTTATGAGCTGAGTAATTCATGTTAATCTTACTGTTGTGTCAGCATAGAAAAAAAAACTTCATTTCCTTCATTTCTTGGAATGAATGGCTTGGAGCAGTGATGTATAACGCTAAAGGGCAGCTCAGAGTTCCCTCTCTGCAGGTCTGCTGTAATCAGCTCCCCCCCCTCATACAGCTGCCCTGCTCCGCCCCAGCAGAGCGAACCTCACCCAGCAGATGATACACTGACTGCAAAGCTTAGCGGCCAATCAGGACACTCCAATCACAGGCAAACAACCAGACACAGACTCAGAGACACATTCAGAAAGCACTTTAAAAGCACAGGTCACCACACAGCTGCTGGAGGTTGTGCTTTAGAAGACTTCTGTTAGGTTCAGACACTGCTCTTTGTTTAATGGACCTTCGTTAGGTTCAGACACTGCTCTTTGTTTAATGGGCCTTCGTTAGGTTCAGACACTGCTCTTTGTTTAATGGGCCTTCGTTAGGTTCAGACACTGCTCTTTGTTTAATGGGCCTTCGTTAGGTTCAGACACTGCTCTTTGTTTAATGGGCCTTCGTTAGGTTGAGACTCTTGCTATCTGGGCCCAGACGCTCCATCTGCGCAGACTGGCAGGCGTGAGCAGGGATTGTGGTAGAAACACTGTGGGCTGAGGAAGCTGCAGCTTGGCTTCTCACTCCTCTGCTGTGTGATATTCCACCCCGTCCATCTGTCAGCACAGTGTGTGTTCCGCTGCCTCCAGCCCAGTACCAATATTAATATTATTCATATTTATCTGCTCAGCAGCTGCTGGACTTGCTTAGCACACATTTTGGATATTGTCCTGTATGCAGCTGGATGTACAGAAACTCAGACTGAGGGCCCCACCCAGAGCTGAAAGAAACCTGCAACCTCCTAATCTTGCAGCGAACATGGCACAGCAAACCCACACAAAGACTCATCATCACCTGGGAGACTAATAAATACCATAGCTAATGCTTTAAAAATGCAGCTTCCTTTAAAATATAGCAGGTGGAAACTATCTATGGGGTACATTGTAACAGAAAGCACACATAAAAAGACACATGGAACAGCAGACTTTCTCTGCCCCTGTTGTGTATCTGTTCAGAGTTTCATCACGTCTGACTGGACCAACTCTTCTACTGCAGTAAGACCTTCATCTACAAGCTTTAGGAACAACTGCTTCTGACAAATTATTCACCCACAGACTATGACATTATTGACTTAATGGGCTGGTTGGTTTTTTATAAATGGAGTTGTCATTATTATGCAGATGAGGTTTGTTAAATTGACTGACAGAGATGATTACGTTTGATTAAATGTCTGAGTGGTGGCATGGGATGCTGTTTGATTAAGAGTGATTAACACAGGTTAATATCCACAGTGCCTGATGCCAAACAGCGTGAAATCTAATAATGGTAATTTAAACTGGTCCTGAAGTGTGTTAATACGCAGACTCACTGAAGAGTGGAACCTGGGGCTTCAGGAGAGAGCGTGTTTGGTTCTTCTTGCTGTGAGTGTGCAGTGCTCTGATCTGTTAACCTGCAGACTCATTGAAAAGGAGAGTGTGTCTGGTCTGTGCAGTGAGACAGTGCTCTGTCTGATACAGGTCATTATCTCTATGCTTACTCACACTATGGAAACTCCGTAAGTGCAGCTGTAACTGTCTCTGTGCCGGTCGTGTAGCAGTCTCTGTGCTGGTCGTGTAGCGGTCTCTGTGCTGGTCGTGTAGCGGTCTCTGTGCTGGTCGTGTAGCG
The DNA here is from genome assembly GCF_013368585.1 of Megalops cyprinoides. Lineage (NCBI taxonomy): Eukaryota > Metazoa > Chordata > Actinopteri > Elopiformes > Megalopidae > Megalops > Megalops cyprinoides. Next base: position 553,912 of record NC_050589.1, on the reverse strand, counting down.
GTCTCTGTGCAGCGGTCTCTGTGCAGCGGTCTCTGTGCAGCGGTCTCTGTGCAGCGGTCTCTGTGCTGGTCGTGTAGCAGTCTCTGTGCTGGTCGTGTAGCGGTCTCTGTGCTCCTCTGACAGCAGCAGTGTACGGCTGGGTGGTGCAGCTGGTCTTACATGTACACTTTGAGGACGAAGTCTTTCTCCTCTCGGAGCTCAGAGATGGTCTGCAGCACGTCGCTCATGGCCAGGACAGCACAGCCATACGGCCGCCGATACAGCTCATTGGCAGGACCCTTCTTAGAGTCATTCAACAGCATCCGGCCTGCAGGTATACACACACACACGCACACACACATGCACACAGGAGTCAAGCAATGCATTACACACACACAGACGGACGTATACGTGTGTATTATAACCACATAGGCAAAGAGGCATATACGTGTGTATTTATGCATATATGTATGCCCATCTTCTAGTGTGTGGGAGACCACACTAAGGGACTCACCCGTTCTTATGACATGAGCAATGATGTACAGGTCCCTCTTCAGATCTTTATTACTCAAATCCTGTGGGACAGAGAGAAGGAGAGAGAGAGAGAGAGAGGGAGAGGGAGAGAGAGAGAGAGAGAGAGAAGGAGAGAGAGAGAGAGAGAAAGAGAGAGAGAGAGAAGGAGAGAGAGAGAGAGAGAGAGGGAGAGGGAGAGAGAGGGAAAGAGAGAGAGAGGGAGAGGGAGAGAGAAGGAGGGAGAGAGAGAGAGAGAGAGAGAGAGAGAGAGAGAAGGAGAGAGAGAGAGAGAGAGAGAGAGGGAGAGAGAGGACGCTGTCAGAGAGATAGTTACACAAGCATAACAGAAGATACGTGAAGTTACTCTTATCAGCATCATTTGATATTCAGAAGTGTCGTCTGGATAAGTATCTTGAATAGCTATGTCATCTATGCACAGGGAAATATCAGGTTGTGCTTCACAGAACTGCACTTTATCAGAAAAAAACAAGCCGCTGCCACCAACCTCACTCTGCCTTATATTCATGACCAGAGTAAAAATGGCTACTGTCACTACAGTGGATATTTGTTTTATTGTATAGTAATCCACTTATTTAATAACATATTAGTGTACATTGTAATTAATTATAATGTTATAATTTCTATGAAATATGAGTTTATGTTTCATGCAACTAATTTTTTTTTCCTGAATGCACTGAAGCCTAAGCATCTCTCCAGGCTGTAAGCAGACCTCAACAGCAGAGCCAGGAGGTGAATCACTGTTATGAATATGACACTTATTAATGTTACCACCTGCACTGAGCATGCTGAGGGGGAGGTTACCGTGAAGAGGGTGCAGAGCCGGTCCACCTTCTCAGGATTCTTCGGGGACCCACTTCTGTTCAGCCGCACCATGAACTTCTCACTGTACTCCAAAAGATGACATCACTCACACATCACACAGCTACACCCTGACACCCCCAAAAGATGACATCACTCACACATCACACAGCTACACCCTGACACCCCCAAAAGATGACATCACTCACACATCACACAGCTACACCCTGACACCCCCAAAAGATGACATCATGACATCTGCGCAGTGAGGGTGAGACAGACTGCGGTATCTGCGCAGTGAGGGTGAGACAGACTGTGGTGTCTGCGCAGTGAGGGTGAGACAGACTGTGGTGTCTGCACGGTGAGGGTGAGACAGACTGCGGTATCTGCGCAGTGAGGGTGAGACAGACTGTGGTGTCTGCGCAGTGAGGGCGAGGCAGACTCTCCTGTCTGCGCAGTGAGGGTGAGACAGACTCTCCTGTCTGTGCAGTGGCAGTGGGAGTGTGTGAATGAGCTGGTGTTGTGTAGCTGTCTAGGCAGTTTGACTGCAGGCTTCATGTTGCCATAGAAACTCATAACACAGCACAAGGGGGTGCAGTGAAAACCGAGAAAATGAAAGTATGCTTGTGTAAGTCCTGGCACAGTGAGCACGCTCAGAGTGCTTCCCATCATGCTCCTCACCTGATGGGCCTGGCCTCCCGGTTGTCATAGAGACAGAAGAAGATGTCGGTGTCCTCGCCAATGGTGTTGTAGGTGAAGCTCTTCAGGCTAAGGAACAGGTGATGTGCTACTAGCACACGGCATGTGTCACCATGACGCTGGCGCACGCTGTCGCCCTGGAAACGACACCATCAGCAATGTCATGCAACAAAGTACCACATTTACAGGTGTATGTCTGTGACAGTGGCAGTGACAGTGAGTGCGCGTGTGTGTGTGTGAGTGTGTGTGAGTGTGTGTGTGAGTGTGTGAGTGTGTGTGAGTGTGTGTGTGAGTGTGTGAGTGTGTGTGTGAGTGTGTGAGTGTGTGTGAGTGTGTGTGTGTGTGTGTGTGTGTGTGTGTGTGTGTGTGTGTGTGTGTGAGTGTGTGTGTGTGTGTGTGAGAGTGTGTGTGTGTGAGTGTGTGTGAGTGTGTGTGTGTGTGTGTGTGTGTGTGTGTGTGAGAGTGTGTGTGTGTGAGTGTGTGTGAGTGTGTGTGTGTGTGTGTGTGTGTGTGTGTGTGTGTGTGTGTGTGTGTGTGAGTGTGTGTGAGTGTGTGTGAGTGTGTGAGTGTGTGTGAGTGTGTGAGTGTGTGTGAGTGTGTGAGTGTGTGTGAGTGTGTGAGTGTGAGTGTGTGTGAGTGTGTGAGTGTGTGTGAGTGTGTGTGAGTGTGTGAGTGTGAGTGTGTGTGAGTCTGTGTGAGACTGTGTGAGTCTGTGTGAGTGTGTGTGAGTGTGTGAGTGTGTGAGTGTGTGTGAGTGTGTGAGTGTGTGTGTGTGAGTGTGTGTGAGTGTGTGTGAGTCTGTGAGTGTGTGTTGTGGGCACAGAACAGAACTCACCTGTGACATGCTCTGCTGTACACTGTGTCGGCTGGACAGGTGCTGTAAACACAAACAGAAGCTGTGGGCTCACCTGCAGCTCAGGGACTAAAGACAGAGCTGAGAGAAGCCAGGCAGAGTCACAAATCACAGCAACATGCACAAAACAAGCATCTGACCCCAACTCCCAGCGCAACACACACACACATACACACACACACACGCACACACACGCACACACACGCACGCGCGCACACCCACACACACCCACGCAAGCACGCACACCCACGCACGCGCACGCACACCCACGCACGCACACACACATACACACACACACACACACATACACATACACCCACGCACACCCACGCAAGCACGCACACCCACACACGCACACCCACCCACACACGCACACCCACGCGTGCACACACACACACACACATACACACACCCACGCACGCGCGCACACCCACACACGCACGCACACCCACACACGCACACCCACGCACGCGCACGCACACCCACACGCACACACACACACCCACGCACGCACACCCACACACACATACACACACCCACGCACGCGCGCACACCCACACACGCACGCACACCCACACACGCACACCCACGCACGCGCACGCACACCCACACACACACACCCACGCACGCACACCCACACACGCACACCCACACACGCGCACGCACACCCACACACGCACACCCACGCACGCACACCCACACACACCCACACACGCGCACTCACACACATGCACACACACACTCACGCACACGTCTCATGCTGAGCTTCATCACTGTGTGTATATTGTGTTTTTATGTAACTACAGCCTCTTCTACCATCAGATAACAATCAAACGATGCCGTTACAGCGGCAGACACTGGAGTATAAACCTGAGCTTCCAGGTCCCCTCTGATCCTCCAGCTGATGTCTGTTCATTCAGTCATTGCTTTGTCATTAGAGGATAACTAACCACATCGTTCCTGAATGTGATACACGCCTCCGCCTCCCTGCCCCCCACCACTCCGCTAATTTCTTTCATCTTCTTTCACCAACTGACGCCCCCGTTCACCGCGCAGAAAACGCCATCGACACAGAGCTCTGAGTCACTGCAGCTGCAGCTGGATTCACAGAGGGAGACAGACTGAACGCCCCGTCCTCACTGCTGCAGAGAGGATCTGCGCTCTGATTGGCTGGTCGTTGGAGAGTGACATATATACTTCATTAGAATAGGATTAGAATGGCTTCAAAAAGGACAGTCTACAGCCCTGGTCACACTATGGAAACTTATACTTCATAAGAATAAATGACACCTTAATGAACATGGCATTATAACTTCATAAGGATGTTCTGAACACTGCAGCATGTTGTGATAGATGACAGGTATTAAGTGTTTCTCACTTCAGATCAGCAGACAATGAAGTGAAATCTGCTCATATCTGTTGTATATTGTCTGCTCATTCTGTGCTCATAAAGGTACAGCTGCAACTGTGCTTCACAAAGGCCTTATTAGGCTGCATTTAACATAAACAGTGACAAAAACACAATGAATCAAGCATTTGGATCACAAAAGCTGTTATGAACAATATTTGGGTCTATTTCCCTCAAAGGGGCGAGTTCTCTCTCAAACCTTCCCCAGCCAAAAGCTCTCTCGCCTGTGATGGCGTTCGGATCATACCGCCAGCCCCGCCCTCTCTCTGTGATGGCGTTCGGATCATACCGCCAGCCCCGCCCTCTCTCTGTGATGGCGTTCGGATCATACCGCCAGCCCCGCCCTCTCTCTGTGATGGCGTTCGGATCATACCGCCAGCCCCGCCCTCTCTCTGTGATGGCGTTCGGATCATACCGCCAGCCCCGCCCTCTCTCTGTGATGGCGATCATCAGGGACATCCAGCACAGATTTTTAGGACATTATTTATTTATGAGCTCAGTTCTGTCACAGCTCATAGCAGCTTACAGAACTGTGAGGCCTGAGAGTGATTTTGTTATGCTGTGGCACTCAGAAGTCTGCCACAGATGCTGATGTCACCCTCCAGAGGCAGGACAGGTATATGACTGGCTCCCCAATCTGAAGGTTTGGGTACATGTAAGGCAAACACTTTTTAAGAGTTCCACATAAAAAAAAGCTTTACAAAGAAACATCCTCAAAAACAATACAGATCACCTGGATACTCTGCTAAGTGTGACACAGGCATCCATAAACATGCACAGTAACTGACTGTCACAGGATACCCCACCCTTCACCCTGATGCAGTGAATCAGACTGCCATGGTCATCTCACTGACAGCATGGTGCCACTCTGGCTGCTGACACACCACACCTTATTACACCTGTTATAAGTGTTTATGAACGGTTATGTCAGGGCTGTCACAGGCTAGCCCGCTAGCTCACCTGCATTTTAAAGTTTTAGCCACAGCTTGGAAGTTATTATATCGTAAAATGCTAGCATTCTGAAATGCTACTGACAAGCTACCTGAAAAGTAAAGAAAACTGTAATGAATTAGAGTCTACTTAAAGTTTATGCAATCTATTATGGGATGGAAAGGCCTCTAAGAGCAGACAAAAGCAGTGGTATTGAGGAGGATGTGAAAGCTGGATTATAGCAAACTAATATCTGGCTTCTTCTGGGGATATTTCTCTTTCTGAAGGAGCACGACAGCTTGCCATGTTCAACATTTCTGCGGAGCAGGTGGTTGCTAGGCAACGGTAGTCACTGGAGAGACTTTACAATCTCCACACCATCATCAGCACCGCTAATGCTACACTACCGCTAATGCTACTGCTCCTCACCTTCGCTAAAACACAGCAGCACTCACACATGTCCATAAGCCACACTCATCTACCAGCCTCTCACTCACCATTCTGTAGAGATCCGAGATGCTGAACTGGTCTGCATCCACCATCATGAAGTCCTTCCTAGGAACGAGGTCCAGCCCCAGGTGCCTGTCAGAGAAAGACACTGATATTAACACACAGGAACACACAAAGTCAGAGATACACAATGCATTTAACACACAGAGTCGCCGACATCGTGTCCCTCTCACATACGATCCTCATATGCAGCTCTTACAGAGGTGGTAAAGCTTAGGCACCTCACTCCAGGGTGAAAAAGCATTTCCACAAAGCACTGAACCTGTGTCATCCTGGTCACACACGCAATTCCTCAACCATAAAGGGGAGGTGGGAGGAGTCAGGCGCAGGGTGTGGGTTTGGGTGTTTCAAAGCCTACCTGTTGCAGGTAGGGTACATAAGAGTGGATTTATTGCTCATCGAATCACATCTCCCCACTGCATCCGATAAAGATGTTCCAGCAGACAGACACATCCAGGCAGAGACAGGGTTTGTGGAATTTGTACACAAAATAATAAGGTGAAGGCAGACAACACAGATACAACTGTGTAATTATCAGTGTTTGGCTCTGAGCCCAGGGCAAAGATTGCACCAGGACAGAGAGAGATCTGAGCGTGGAAAGCAGCTCCATCACCATCCTCCTCTCTGCTGTTCCAGTTTCCCTGTGCAGATACATTATATCCACTGCATCATTTATGGAATATAATGAGGAACTGAGACCTACATGTTTTGGGTTCTCTCGGTTTGTGATAAAGACGTCCCGGGAGACACAAACCCTTGATTAATGATATGCTTTCCATCCATGCATTCTGTATATCAGTCAGCAATTAAGAGAACTTCCAGGCCATTACCTCTGCACAGCTGAAGGTAATGTAGCAATCAGAAGTGCTAATGGGCTCATAACTGCCATCTGATTTCAGCAAAGCGGGAGTGAGGAGAGAGTTCCTGGATGCGGGGAACATGCACAGAGCTCATGCACGGAGAACGGAGAGCGTGCACGGAGAACGGAGAGCGTGCACGGAGAACGGAGAGCGTGCACGGACAGCGTGCAGGAGCAGGCTGCACAAACATGCTTCTCCCTTTCCTCTGGGACGTCTTATGTCTGTTCATTTATGCAGAATGGAACTTTGCAATTAAGCCTCCCTGCCTTCTATTCCTCCCACTGTTCTTATGAGACTTACATTGCGTGTGTGTGTGCATGTTTCAGCTCTCTCTGTTATTCCTATGGTCCTCACTAACTTCCTCTCACCAAAGACGAAGGAAAAGACGCGGAACTGTCCGTTCAATAGCACAGCAGAAAGCGTCAGCCTGAGAGACATGTGTGTAAGCAGGGGCTCCAGGGAGCGAGCCGTAATCACCCAGAGAGAAGGCCGGAAAACGCACAGTAATTATCATCCTGACCCTGGGGGATTCTCTCACCGTATGCACAGTAAATTCCCATAATCCACAGCACACCAGCTCCACACAGAACAGCTCTCTCTCACTGTACTCCTAACCAACTCCACACAGAGCAGCTCTATTATCCTGTACCCCTAACCAACTCCACACAAAACCGGTGTGTGCGTGTGTGTGTGCGCATGTGTGCGTGTGTGTGTCAGCATGTGTGTGTGTGTGTGTGTGTGTGTGCATGTGTGCGTGTGTGTGTCAGCATGTGTGTGTGCGTGTGTGTGTGTGTGCATGCGTGCGTGTGTATGTGTTCTTTCTGCAAGTTTGGCACACCAATAACAGCTGCAGTCAGGAAGCACAGCTGTCAGTGTGTATCAGACAACTGAAACACATGGACTCCCATCCCACCCCCCCACCCCCCGGGCCTCCCCCTCCCCCCTCCCCCCTCCCCCAGAGGACCCTGCAGTCACACCAGTCAGTCAGAATCAGCCTCACACCACACAGCAGAGAGGAGAAGAGGCAAAGTGATGAAGGGAAGAGAAGAAATGAGAATAGAAAGGAGTGATCTGGAGAGCAGCTACTAAAACCACGGCCCACTCTGCGGTTTCCTACATCCCGCCAGCCTCTGCAGGCCGCAGCCAGCCGTGCGCTCAGCGGGGGGCGAGACGCTTTCTCATTGCCTGGCTGTTCTGGACTGTACATGCGGAAACTCTCATGTGTCTGCCGCAGAGCGGCGGGCTCAGCACTGCTGTTTCACTGGGAGTCAACAGGCTGGTGATGTAGGACTGAGTGCTGACTGGATGGCTGTTTTTCATAAGAGAGTGCAGACTGGCCGTTTCCTTTGATTGGCGGCTGATGGCGACTCACTCATTGCCCCAGTCCAGCCGCACGGTGATGTGCCTCTTGAGTTCGCGGAGCTGATCCTGGGTCAGGTGGGCGGACAGCAGCTGCCGGCGCAGGTCGATCAGCTCGTTCATCACATGACGCAGCTTGTAGAACAGATCCACTCTGTGCTTCTGCTCCCGGAGAGAGAGGGGACAGGAAAACACAGCGCTTCAAACACTGAAGCCTCACTGAAGCCCTTACTGAACCCCTCACTGAGGCCTCACTGAAGCCTCACTGAAGCCCTTACTGAACCCCTCACTGAAGCCTCACTGAAGCCCTTACTGAACGCCTCACTGAAGCCTCACTGAAGCCTCACTGAAGCCCTTACTGAACCCCTCACTGAAGCCTCACTGAAGCCCTTACTGAACCCCTCACTGAAGCCTCACTGAAGCCCTTACTGAACCCCTCACTGAAGCCTCACTGAAGCCTCACTGAAGCCCTTACTGAACCCCTCACTGAAGCCTCACTGAAGCCTCACTGAAGCCCTTACTGAACCCCTCACTGAACCCCTCACTGAAGCCTCACTGAAGCCTCACTGAAGCCCTTACTGAACCCCTCACTGAAGCCTCACTGAAGCCCTTACTGAACCCCTCACTGAAGCCTCACTGAAGCCTCCCTGAAGCCCTTACTGAACCCCTCACTGAAGCTTCACTGATGCTGAACCCCTCACTGAAGCCCTTACTGAACCCCTCACTGAAGCCTCACTGAAGGCTGCCAGCGGGATGAGCAGGACAAGCATCTGGCTTCATCTGGCTTCAATCCTAATTAGTATGATCTCAGCTCCAGCCTTTTTACAGCTATTTACATGCAACCTGTATCCCCGGTAACTGGATCCAGCCCATGTGATTCCATTTCAGCAGCCAGTGAGCACTGTCAGCAGCAGCAAGGAGAATTAGTCCTATTGCACACAAATGATGTAGCGCAACACCTACACACCATCAGAGTGGAAAAAAATAAAGAAACCATTGTTTCTGTATATCTGACCCCAGTGAAGCTCCACCTGTGCTTTAAGTTCCTGGTGATTGTCTCTTTGCAGACGCTGCTGAGACACCGTGGAGCAGCATGTGAGAGAGGACCCCGGCTGAGCTCTGAATCACGACCTTTACTTTACAGATTAGTCTCACATTCATTTCCCTGCAGGGAGAGAGCCGCTGCCTCCAGCCGAACACCGCAATAAACAGGGCTGACAGTGCTGTAGGCCCGCGCTGAGAGATCTTTCACCAGACACTCCTTCAGCAGGCTCCACTGCTGCAGCAGTGATTTGCCTAAACTCACCCACACAGAGACGTCAATCAACAGCAGAACACCAGATATCTGCTGAATATCTTTACACTCGGGCAAAGGTCTGAATTTTTACATCAAAAATGCAGTGTGACGGTCTAGTAATTGGACTCATTCATTCACACATTCACTCATTCATCTAGGAGGGCTCTATAGGGTGACAGTAGCATATCTGTGCAGGAAAAGAAGCACTGCCAGCAGATGGAATCTGTTTCATTTAAAACAGCACTGCCCCTCAGTTCATTTCACCTCTGCACCCCAGTAATCACCACCACAATACCAGCTATACAGGCTGTCGCTACATAAGAATGCAGGTGTAAAATTCAACTTTTTTATCAGACAGTTCAAAGAAAAACTTTAAATAAAAAATGAACATTAAACTGGGATACCGAGCTATACTGTTAGAGACAGGCATCTCTGACCACTGAAAGGACAAGTGCTTGTGTTTAACAGGAGTTTTACAGGAATTTTACAGGAATTCAGCTGATTGGACAGGATGTGAAAAACATACTGCATTCCTTCACATTAATTCACTCACTCAGACCAGCAGGAACCAGATTCCATCAGCTCATCGTTAACTGCACACAAAACACAGCATCAATGTCCTACTGTGCATACATACATAAAAATAAACAGATATTGATACACTGGTGTCAAATCCACCTGCCACCTGATAACACCTATCGAATGCAGGACAGCTCAGTTCTGATGTGGGAATCATTATTAACAAACCAGAGACCACATACAATGAAGAGTTTATTCATAAAACATGAACACAGTCTGTCAGTGAGGAGCCACTTCAGGTTGCATTCATATTTTACAGCACATACAACTGTAATGAATTCAGGGAGATGAAAATAACATTAAATCATCATTTTAAAAGGTCCACAACCGTTGCCATTACATTTGTGAAGACAGACTGCAGGATGCAGCAGAGTGTCCCAGAGCAGGAGAGTTACTCAGAGTTACTCAGAGCTGTGGTTTCTGTAGGAGAGTTACACAGTTACTCAGAGCTGTGATTTCTGTAGGAGAGCTAAACACAGTTACTCAGAGCTGTGGTTTCTGTAGAAAGTTGCACAGAGTTACTCAGAGCTGTAGTTTCTGCAGGAAAGTTACAGAGGCTGGTGGTTTCAGCAGGTCCTGCATTTCAGTGTGGTGCACCAGAGCGAATGCCCACCAGCAAAACCACCAGCCGCCAGAGTGGGATAACAAAACATTATCCAACTACCAAACAGAGTCAAATTCTCTCTTGTTTGTAAGCCAGTCTCAGATCAGATAGGAAAAGCAAGAACATTGTATGAGGTGGCAAAATAGCTAAAAGAAATGAAACAGCCTGCATCTGACTGGTGGCAAGTGGTGATGTCACAGAGCAGTTGGTGGCGAGTGGTGATGTCACAAAGCAGTTGGTGGTGAGTGGTGATGTCACAAAGCAGTTGGTTGGGAGTGGTGATGTCACAGAGCAGTTGGTGTTGAGTGGTGATGTCACAGAGCAGTGGAGTACTTGGGGAAAGTCAGGCATGAGCGTACATCTAGCATGAGAATTAGCATTAGCCTCAACTACCACTTTCTCTTTTTATTATTTTACTGCAGGAAGTGTAATCCTGAAATACCATCACACTGGAGCCATACTGTGGTGGGTTTCAGTGAATAAATGAGCTGAAACACTCTCCTCTTTAAAGAGTGCAGCTGACAGGGTAGAGCATTCGAATGCAAAACAGGGCACTGCTGTGTGGCTCTGAGATCAATGCCTGTACCAGACAGCCACACTGTCACGAATCATGCCTGCTTTACAAGGAAGGGAAGGGAAAATCAGCCTCTTTTATCAGGCTACATTTCAGCCTTTTTCAGTCACCCCTGAGGCACAGCTATGGGGCAAATACACTCAGAGGAGGACATGGCTGGCCCTGATGCTAATGACCAACTTCATCAAGAGTCAAATGAGAACTTACTTAAAGTCGCTACATGTGCAGTAGGACCCTTAGCCTATAGCCAATCACACAGAACCTCAGAACCTCACAGCCAATCGCACACAACCTCACAGCCTCACAGCCAATCACGCACAACCTGTCATACATCAAAGAGGAACAGAACCACTGATCTGGGTTGATCTCACCTCCTGCCCCCACACCTTGCCTGTTCCGATGAAACTGAGATCAGTGTGGTGGGAGGCTGTACTCACCACATAGAGCTGCTTCCAGAGAACGGCCCACTCCTGCAGCGTGGAGGTGACCTCTGTAACGAGGGGGTCCTCCAGGGGGGTCACCGTCTCGTACTGCCTGCAGACACACACATTACCTCACATCACATTACGGTCATTGAGCAGACGCTCTTACCCAGAGCCGCTTACATACAGCAGGTTTCAGTTTATCCATGTATACAGCTGGATAATTACTGAGGTAATTGTGGTGTCCTAGTGGGGAATCAAACCAGCAAACTTCTGGTTACGAGCCCTGCTCCTTACCACTACACCACACTGTTGTCCCACACACACTCACACACGCACACTCACACACGCACACATGCTTGTAATTCAATGTTAAGTCACTTACCCTCTGTTGGTTATAACTGCCTTCTTCAAGTAAACATAGCTGGCTGGGAAAATCCCCTGCAAAAAAACAGAGCAGTACATTATAATGAGTAGAACAGTACATTATAATGGGAGAGAGCAGTACATTAGAATGGAAGAGAGCAGTAAATTAGAATGGGAGAGAGCAGGACGATGTTTTTATTTCCTCCTAGACTGCTCCACCTCACCATGCTGTGCTGGTGCCCACAGGCTCAGGTGAGAATTAGCTGGGATCCAGGCCCACCTGAACCTGTGCCATTCAGAGTAAGAGATTAGCTGAGGCTGGCATGGTGCAGCCATCAGTGTGCCAGGTGGACAGTCTGCAGGTGTGTCCAGCAGGGCTCTCTGATATGCTGCCACCTGGCACCGCCCGGGGTCGGACCACACCCCCACCTGGCACCGCCCGGGGTCGGACCACACCCCCACCTGCAGGGGCGTGTTAACACAGTGAGTCTGACACCAGCAGCAGGGTGTGCAGACTCCACTCCAGCAGTGTCAGTTTAACACTGCCAGTGTTACTGTTCTCACAAAGGTAGGGTACAGGAACAGCACGCAGCACCCCACAACTGCGCGCCCTGCACTGACACCCCTCCCTCCCACTGGGGTAACTCCTCAGACTCCAGGGACTCCAGCAGGTGGATCAGACCACTGGGGGCTGAGTGGAGCAGGTCTGAACCCCCCCCGACTCCAAAACACTATGAGATTCTAAAATTCATTCATTTTTAACTATTCTTCCCAGTTAACAATAAGCTGCTGTGAACTGTGTTTGAATAAAAACATGCCAGATAAATCACTCTGCATTCCCTTCATCCACAGTACATGGCACGAAATATTTACGTTCAAGGGGAGGCGGGTTTTGCATGATTGACAGGCCGTACGGTTTGGCGGCAGCGGTTTCCTCACAGCGGCTGCTCTGCACCCTGACCTCCGCCGAGGTGCAGCCTCACAGGTGCAGCTGGGGTTCCGGAGCGCCGATCCGGCAGCAGCTCCCGCCTCTCACAGATATACGCTCCTAAAATAATCATCCTCCACCCCAGGCGCCTGGCAGGCAGGCCTGCATGGCTTAAACAGCCCTGGCTGCTGCCCAGCTTCACTGACATTTGAGTCTGAACTGCAGCCAGCTCTCGCCCACCGAAGGTGCTGTCTGCAGAGCTGAAACAGAGCAAAGCGCCACTTGCCACTCTGAAAGCCTGAAATATCAGCACCGGGCAGGCGCCTGTGTCACTGCGACCCGCACAGCTTACATAACATCCTTTTATAGCAGATCTTTCCTTAAAGCCAGTGAGGTTCAGTACCTCAATCAACCACACCACAGCTGCCAACTGTGCAGTCAGAATCCTGACAGCCACACCACAACCTGTCAACAGTGCAGTCAGCTTCCTAATCACCACACCATAACCTGTCAACAGTGCAGTCAGCTTCCTAATCACCACACCATAACCTGTCAACAGTGCGGTCAGCTTCCTAATCACCACACCATAACCTGTCAACCGTACGGTCAGCATCATAACAACCACACCACAACCTGTCAACCATACGGCCCGCTTCCTATTCACCACACCACAGCTGCCAACTGTGCGGTCAGAATCCTGACAGCCACACCACAACCTGTCAACAGTGCAGTCAGCTTCCTAATGACCACACCATAACCTGTCAACCGTACGGTCAGCATCATAACAACCACACCACAACCTGTCAACCATACGGCCCGCTTCCTATTCACCACACCACAACCTGTCAACTGTGCGGTCAGAATCCTGACAGCCACACCACAACCTGTCAACCGTACGGTCAGCTTCCTAATGACCACACCATAACCTGTCAACCGTACGGTCAGCATCATAACAACCACACCACAACCTGTCAACCATACAGCCCGCTTCCTATTCACCACACCACAACCTGTCAACTGTGCGGTCAGAATCCTGACAGCCACACCACAACCTGTCAACTGTGCGGTCAGAATCCTGACAGCCACACCACAACCTGTCAACCGTACGGTCAGCTTCCTAATGACCACATCACAACCTGTCAACCGTATAGAATAGAAAAAATGACACACAAGATGCAAGGAGAGGTGAAAGGTTACAGGTTAGAGGTGAGAGGTGAGAGGGGAGAGGTTACAGGTTAGAGATGAGAGGTGAGAGGTTACAGGTTAGAGGTGAGAGGTGAGAGATGAGAGATGAGAGGTGAGAGGTGAGAGGTGAGAGGTTAGAGGGGAAAGAGGAGGGAGAACAGGTCATTTCACCTTGATTGTGGGCTTCTTGGTGGAGAACCCTCGGTACCATCCTAAAAGAGATCAGAATGAACAGACTCACCCCAAACATTCAGTTCAGCTTGGTTAAATTCATTCAGAAAATCATTTCACCTCTACTCCCATAAACCGACTCTCAGATCAGGCGCAGAAATATACATAAAGCACTCAAATGCTGGTCGTGCCATTGCGGTGCATCATGCTGCTTTATCTGAATTAAACCAACCTCTGCAGAATTAAACACAAATCATGAGCATAAATGAAATGCTCCCTCTGTGGCAGCAGCGCGCAGTAACGATTGGGAGAGAAACGGGATGTGGGCTGCTTCAGTAAACGTGTACACCCTGTGGCGCTAGCCGTGCATTCCGCATGCGAGAGCTGTAGTGGCCTCATTCCGCCGGGACCCGGTGCCAGCGCCGCCTCTGAGGGCAGGGGGCAGGGAGGGAGGGACAGGACCCGGTGCCAGCGCGGGCTCTGAGGGCAGGGGGCAGGGAGGGAGGGACAGAGGATTTCAGGAGAGGGAAAGTGGAGCAGCTACCATGTGAAAAGCGCAGGGCCTGACACAAATGCACAGAGCATTAGAACAGCTGCCTGTTGACTCACACAAGCATGACATCATCCACTGGGGGCAGAGAGCAGCAGCTTTACAGATCAAATAACCCCCCCCCCCACACACACACACACACACACACTCACACAAACACCCCACCCCCAGTCCCAGGCCCCTGCAGAGGCCTTACTGAGGTGGATGAATCAGCTCTGTGTTTGGGCGGTGAGTCACCACCTCTGAAGAAGCCCTCTTTCACTGGAGGAGCACACGACCTGCTTCCAGCTGCAGACCTCCCTCCCCTTCCTCTGTGACTCCCTCTGTGACCCTGCTTCCTCTGTGACTCTGTACACTTTGCACTCCTCAAGTGCTTAGTGGATGTTGACATCTGAGACTATTTCAATAGCCCTATATTTTAGATATTATACATGATATTAAACACACGCTATTTTAGCTACGATCTGCTCATAATGGAACTGCAAGTCCTCATTACTCCACAGGAGGGCGGCAGTGTTCTGCTGAGGTTTTAGGCTTCCAGGTAAATCAATGCCATTGCTGCCTTCAGTGAAGTGGCTACTTCACCCAGAGATGCTTCAGTGGATATCCACCTGGGTATGTGAAACATAGCAGCTGCATAATGCTAGCCTGGAGAGGTGGTTATCCTGACGTGGGGTCACAGGCCACTGCCTAAATCAGCGGCTAATTGATGGGGATCCGTGACAGGGCAGACCAGATGGAGGCCCTGTGCCCCGGTCCCCCAGCCGAAAGCAAACACATGCAAATGTGTGTAAATGTATGTAAATGCTGCGCGTGAGGAGGGGCGTCATGCTCCAGGGCTTTGTGGAGACACTAATTCATCATCAGAGCAGACGGACAGTGACTGGCTAGATGCCCGCTCTGCCAGGCAAGCGCGGGGTGCCAGCGCCGGCCAGGGGGGGGGGGCGCGGGGTGCCAGCGCCGGCCAGGGGGGGCCCTGACGCCTGAACTCCACCCCTATCCTTTCTATGCCAACAGCCACAGCGGCAGCTCCAACTGTGTGACCCTCTGCACCGTCCAATCACGGCTCTCCTCACTGGCTGTCACTCATGACTGAACTGCAATATGGGCCTAACTGAGTTTAACAGCCCAGTGCATCATGGGAGATGGCCCAGGGGGTGGCTCACCGCCACAGTGTAGCAGCATTGAGCATATACAGCAGCCATACAGAACAAAGAGCAGCCAATCAGAATGGCCTTCACCTCTACCTGTACTATTCCTAATACCTCTATCACTCCTACTCCCGTATCATCTCTCACTGCTCCTCTTCCTCCTGTGACTGATCCTATCACCCGCCTCGCCCGCCTCGCCCACGGGCTGATCCCTGGCTGTACGGGGTGATAGAAGCAGGTCAGTCCTGTGACACACCGACCAGAGAGGCAGTGAGTCTCCTGCACACCAGGGCTGCGTTCTTCGCAGGTCGTGATGTTTTATGACTCACTGCGGCACGTCTCACAGGAGCAGAGAGAGCACGGGGCTCTTACCTTCACTCTTCTCCAGAATCTGCACCGTCTCTCCAATCTCCAGAACCAGGCCCTGAGCCACAACCCCGCGAAAGCTGGAGATCACTGCAGAGAGGGAGAGCGAAGGGTTAAACACACATGCACGGCAGATTATTATTATTATTATTATTGCTGCCATTGCTGTTATTATTAGTGTTGTTGTATTTATTACTATTTGCTCAGCAGATGCTGTTCCTGATTAAAAGATTAATTTCCCAGCATGCTTCACAGCGGGCTGCACTTCCTGTGGCTCTGAGCAGCGGCAGCAGCAGGAGGGACACTGCCATAGCGAGACTCTACACGGCCTGCCAGCCAATCAGGAGTTCTGTGACACACGAGCGCTGATTCAAGGGCGCAACCTTCACATGCTGTACCTGACTGTGGAAGAGCAGCCTCTCACAACAGCGCCCCCTGTGGGCCCGGCTGAACCCCACATCTGAGCGCATCACAGGGCTCCTGAGTCGCTGCGTAAAAACGGGACGTTGAGGGGGGGTCTGTGGGATCTGCAGGCTGCACACTGCCAGCCCCAGCAGCCCAACCCTCTAACACTTTAATATATAATGATGCCTTCGGCTGCCTGCTACTGCCAGCATCTGTAGTATCTATAAATAATGCAAACGTATGCAAATGTGTGCATGTTATGGGAAAGTTTCCAGAAAGCGGCCAACAATGACACCAAACGTCACAGCTTGGCAAGAGGAGAGAGCAGTGAGGAGGTACACGGCGCTAATCAGCCCTGCTAAAACACTCAGCCTGCTGCACACACCCCAGCCAGGTACCCACTGAGCTGGTGCTCAACTGGACATCCAGGTGAGAACAGCTCCTGCTGAACCTGTGAAATGGATCCCAGACGCAGAGCTCTCTCTTCACCTGACGCTGCCCACACCAGCACGGCACTCCAAGCACAGCGAGGCAGACTCTGTCTCTCTGTGTCTGTCCCTGATGATCTCTGTGCAGCTCTGCGGCGATTCACCATGCGGCCTGTGTGTGGCGCTGCAGAGCAATGTGCCCACTGGACACTGATCGCCCTCCCTCCCGACAGACAGCAGGCTGGCCAGCACCGCACACTGGCAGAGAGTGTGTGAGTCTGCGCTGATGGTCACATGATCTGCTCCCTCCAGCTATGCATTTCACCTGAACCTGACCATACCTGACCACACCTGACCATACCAGACCACACCTGATCACCCTGACCAAACCTGACCACACCTGATCAACCTGACCAAACCTGACCACACCTGATCACCCTGACCAAACCTGACCACACCTGATCACCCTGACCAAACCTGACCACACCTGATCACCCTGACCAAACCTGACCACACCTGATCACCCTGACCAAACCTGACCACACCTGATCACCCTGACCAAACCTGACCACACCTGATCACCCTGACCAAACCTGACCACACCTGATCACCCTGACCAAACCTGATCACCCTGACCAAACCTAACCACACCTGATCACCCTGACCAAACCTGACCACACCTGATGATACCTGATGAATATGATGTCTACTGAACAAAATAATGTAACTCTTCATATCAACAGAATTAGACTGTAGAGTGCAGATGTGTATGAGGCTTTATGCCCCCGCAGCTCGGATTGGGGGGGGGGGTTGGGGGGGGTCTGAGCGCACTCCTCAGCAGCTGCTTAGTCACCGTCAGCAGTGCTCAGGCGTCACGTCGCGGTCGTGACGAGACGTGGCACACACATCTGATCACAGCGTGGGGGGGGGGGGGGGGGGGCGTAAACAGGCCTCACGGGGGCTGTGATGATGATGAGGATGCCTCTGACAGGGGCAGTGAAGCAGGCCAGCACTGCGCCTCTCCGGGGAAACAGACACTGTGAGTCTGCTGCTGCTGTGTTCTCTCACAGCCTCCTCCAATCACAGCGCAGGGGAGGACAAGGAGGAGGAGTCTGTGAGCGAGCGTGTGTGCGTGCGTGCGTGCGTGCGTGCCTAACAGTCTCAGTCACGCTCATTTAGTTGCTCTGGCAACAGAGCCCTTGATAACCTGAGACAGAATTGCAGCAGAACTCTGCATATTCAAAGTGCTGGCAATGATCAAGAGAAGCATCTGAAGCACCGATTCCCTACACATCAGAATGCTCAGCCGTGACATTACATGCAGAAATACGCTTACATTATTAAAGGTTACAGAAAAGCACGCTCAGGTCTTGCCCCAATAGGAACTTTAATGGAAGCAATTTTTACTGTTAAAAGGCAAAACTTGTAAAAATATAAACTAACCTGACCACAGGGGGCTCCTGTATATTGAAATACAGGCACACAGGTGTACAGGTAAAAGCCTGCTCTGACATCAGACAGCACATGCGTCAGACAGGAAGAAAATCACCTCTATTTGCTGACTCCGAGAGCATCGTTACTGCTGCTGACAGAGTTTCAATCAATTATCCACGGTGTCACTCAGAGGTTTTCCTTCAGGGCGCTCCTTTAATCCAACTAAACTGGCCCCTCCCACAGCATCTCCTCCCCTGACGACCGTTTGCGTCGTCCTCGTCAGGGAGAACGCCACAGCAGGGAGGGGAACAGCGCCAGGGGACAGCAGACCCCACAGCCTCTTTAACGCTCTCCACAGCACAGTGCAGCACCATGACTACAGAACAGTGCACGTTTACACGCCTGCATGCGTCTATATATGTTGTACATATACGTGTCCTTACATTTACGTATAACTTCATGCGTAACAGATCCTCGTCATACCCAGGGATGGCAGAAGCATTTCCCCCACATACGCCAGGGACTCCTGCGTGGATGTGCACATGAGTGTGTGTATTTCTCCACACCTGGTCCCTCTCTGCAGGAAACACCTGTGTACAGCACTGTGAAGGGAGAGAATGGAACCCAGGCTGCGATGCTGAGACCCACAGCACACAATGTGCTTGTTCAGCACCCATGTTCAATGTGGACACAGAGTACAAAAAGAGGCCAAAATCTCCTGCTCACTGTGGGTCCGACCCCCGAGCTGGCTCAGCTCTATGCAGGCTTTCACCAGCAGCTGCTGCACTGATGGGACGTGATGTGTGTCATTTCCAGTAAAGGGCGAAATCCTTTACAGGCACCGGGGGGGGGGGGGGGGGGGGGGGGAGGGCTGTGATGATGATGAGGATGCCTCTGACAGGGACAGTGAAGCAGGCCAGCACTGCGCCTCTCCGGGGAAACAGACACTCTGAGTCTGCTGCTGTGTTCTCTCACAGCCTCCTCCAATCACAGCGCAGGGGAGGACAGGGAGGAGGCACAGACAGAGCTTCATCCAATCTCTGGTGTTGCAGAGATGACGGACAGCTTGGCTTTCCCCAAGCAATTCTCAGCTCATTACACTGGGCAGCACCCTCCCCATTACAGCCAAGAGGTGCTGCCCAATCACAGCTGACCGTGTAACTAGCTTTACATTACATTACTGTCATTGAGCAGACGCTCTTATCCGGAGCGACCTACACAGGTTATGCTTTTTACATGTGGATAAGCATCAGAACAGCAAGCAAAGCAAAGACTTCTCAATATGTGTGATAAACCAGTAAGCAGCCATACACACATAAACACACAACACGAGGAGCGCTGGCGTGCATCCCAGAATCCCTGTGCAGCCCGGCAGCAGCAGAGCAGCGTGATCAGTGTGAGCAGTGTGAGCAGTGTGAACAGTGTGAACAGTGTGATCAGTGTGATCAGTGTGATCAGTGTGAGCAGTGTGATCAGTGTGAACAGTGTGAACAGTGTGAGCAGTGTGATCAGTGTGAACAGTGTGAACAGTGTGAGCAGTGTGAACAGTGTGAACAGTGTGAACAGTGTGAGCAGTGTGATCAGTGTGAGCAGTGCGGGCAGTGTGAACAGTAGGGCAGCGTTATCAGTGTGAGCAGTGTAATCAGTGTGAGCAGTGTGATCAGCATGGCTGCTCCTTCAGGCTCTGCTCTAAAAAGGAAACACAGTGCTCCAATGACTCAGGTCCTCTGTGACATAACAGCTAGAAGTCCTGCTATATTACTGCAGGTATTTCTCTCAGCCAGAGCCCATTTAAAGAGCAATTATCACTGATCAGAGCTGGAACCAGGCCGGCTCATTATACCCCTTTCCCACTGTAGTCCTGGAACCAGGCCGGCTCATTACACTTCTTTCCCACTGTAGAGCTGGAACCAGGCCGGCTCATTATACCCCTTTCCCACTGTAGAGCTGGAACCAGGCCGGCTCATTATACCCCTTTCCCACTGTAGAGCTGGAACCAGGCCGGCTCATTACACTTCTTTCCCACTGTAGAGCTGGAACTATGCAAGCAGCATGACTGCTTTGCTTTCATTGCTTAAGCGTGAAAAATTTAGCAGAGTTTCAAGAAGTACGCTGCCTTCGCAGGTTGGAGTACACAACCTCACATCTCTCCTCAGACATCACACTACAGAGGAGACACTGTCTGCTAAATGCCAATACTGTAATGTAATGACACATGCTGCGATTCAAACTGCAAAGATGAAGTCATAAGCATGCAGCAGGAGCCCCAGCGGTGCACTGCAGTGGGACACTACACACACTATCCCCCCACAGGGACAGTCACACAACCTTCTGCTTTCAGGTCCAGCTTCCAGAGTTACCACAAAGCTGTAGCCTACAAGCATCCATCCCTGATTCAGCCGTACCCCATCCTCATTCCAGCCTGCTGTGTTTATTTGTGTGAAACCTGTATTTTGCAGTGTCACTGCCCTCATGTGGTGCCTTGTGGCTCTGGTAGCCTCTCCCCACAGGGATGCAGTGGTGTCCATGATGACGGAGATCACGTTCTCTTTAGCAGCAGAACAACAGATCTCTGCAGCCCCGGGGTCCAGATGGCCAAGCCATAACTGGACCAGTGGGCTAAGCCAACATTACCGCAGCTTAGCCCACTTTAATGCCCCCCACCCCACCCTTCCCCCCCCACCCACTGAGACAGCCGCAGCTGCAGGGCCTGGTGACCTCCAGCACAGAGATCACTTTCAGGGACCCTCCACCCTGCATCCACTGCCAGAGTGAGGGCTACTAACCAACACAGCACAGGCACTGTGTGTGTGTGTGTGTGTGTATGTGTGTGTGTGTGTGTGTGTGTGTGTGTATGTGTGTTACAGAGCTGTTCTTACAGACCACCAGCACTGCAGTGGATGCTGCTTATGACTTCATCTTTGCAGTTTGAATTGCAGCATGTGTCATTACATTGTATTACAATATTGGCATTTAGCAGACACTCTTATCCAATTGTGGGTTAAGTACCTTGCCCAAGGGTACAGCGGCAACCTTTCAGTTACAAGTCCTGCTCCTTAACCACTATGCCACCCTGCCCCTGAAGTGTCCCTGATGTTCTCCACTGTACTGGACCTGCTCCTGTTCCTCCTCAGAAATGCACTGACCACAGCAGCCTTATCTGGATACCAATGCAATACTAAATGCACCCGTATTAAAAACTACTCTGCATGCTGGGAAACCTGTTGTATGAAAGCTTGCCTCGATTGGCCCTCTGCCTCACCACAGAAATCAGATCTTGCCTCGATTGGCCCTCTGCCTCACCACAGAAATCAGATCTTGCCTCATTATGACAAAATTAAGTAAAGAAAGGATCACCTGTAGCCAAATGACATATTTTACAGTAAATAGCCGTACTTTCTGATCACATGGAGGGAGAAACAGGTTGGGGGCGATCAGCAGCTACCAGCCTCCTGTTTCACACAGGGAGAGGAAGCTGGGGTACCTCAAGCATCTGCTGTTACAGGGTCCAACAGGGCATCTGAAAGCACTTCCTCTTAATCCCTGCAAGTGATTTCAGGATAAAAAGCTGAATAAATATCTGCCATATTGGACATTAAGCTGGAGGATCACAGAGAGCCGCAGAGAGACGGGCACTCCTCATCACATATCTCTGTCTCCATGGTTACAGCGGTACCGCTAAATCATGCAGGTTTATCCCAGCCAAACACACTGCAGGACCCACACACCTCACACAAACACACAAACACACTGCAGGAGAGAGAGAGAGAGCGAGAGAGAGAGAGAGAGAGAGAGAGAGAGAGAGAGAGAGAGAGAGGGAACGAGAGAGTGAGGGAGGGAGGGAGCGACAGAGCAAGGAAGAGAGAGAGAGGGAATGAGAGAGAGAGAGAGGGGGAACGAGAGAGAGGGAGAGAGAGAGGGAGCGAGAGAGAGGGAGGAGAGAGAGAGAGAAAGGGAGGAGAGAGAGGGAGAGAGGGAGAGAGAGAGAGAGGGAGGGAGAGAGGGAGGGAGGGAGAGAGAGGGAGAGAGCGAGGCAACGCAAACCATTAGGGTCTCATGTACCTGAACATAGTGTTACCTACAGTCGCAGCGGACACTGTGACAGGCTCAGGAGCACAGCAGCGGACACCGTGAGGCTGTGACAGGCTCAGGGACACAGCAGCGGACACTGTGAGGCGGTGACAGGCTCGGGCGCACAGCAGTGGACACTGTGTCAGGCTCAGGGACACAGCAGCGGACACTGTGAGGCGGTGACAGGCTCAGGGACACAGCAGCGGACACTGTGAGGCCGTGACAGGCTCAGGGACACAGCAGCGGACACCGTGAGGCCGTGACAGGCTCGGGCGCACAGCAGCGGACACCGTGAGGCCGTGACAGGCTCAGGAGCACAGCAGCGGACACTGTGAGGCCGTGACAGGCTCAGGGACACAGCAGCGGACACTGTGAGGCCGTGACAGGCTCAGGGACACAGCAGCGGACACTGTGACAGGCTCAGGAGCACAGCAGCGGACACTGTGAGGCGGTGACAGGCTCAGGGACACAGCAGCGGACACCGTGAGGCCGTGACAGGCTCGGGCGCACAGCGGTGGACACTGTGACAGGCTCAGGGACACAGCAGCGGACACCGTGAGGCCGTGTCAGGCTCAGGGACATAGCAGCGGACACCGTGAGGCCGTGTCAGGCTCAGGGACACAGCAACGGACACTGTGACAGATTCAGGGACACAACAGCACAGCAGCGGACACCGTGAGGCCGTGACAGGCTCAGGGGCACACAGCAGCGGACACTGTGACAGATTCAGGGACACAACAGCACAGCAGCGGACACCGTGAGGCCGTGACAGGCTCAGGGACACAGCAGCAGACACCGTGCCTGGTGGGATGCTGTGAGAGCCGTTTATCCGGGTACTCACTGATGACTCTGCGCTGTCCTCACGACAGGCCGGGGGACACCGCACGTGGCGTCTGTGGAGGAGCGTGGCAGAACGAGCCGGAAAGGATTCTGCTGAAATAAAACGCAGCTACGCTGGAACTCCCTCTCTGCCCCCTCCCCCTCCCGCTGGGTGCACAGGATCACAGCCTACAGCACAGAAACACTCACACACACTCTGTCTGTCACAGAGCTGCTCCTGAGGCTCTTTCACAGAGCTGCTCCTGAGGCTCTTTCACAGAGCTGCTCCTGAGGCTCTGTCACAGAGCTGCTGCTAAGGGCCCCTCTGTCACAGAGCTGCTCCTGAGGATCTTTCACAGAGCTGCTCCTGAGGATCTTTCACAGAGCTGCTCTGTTTGAAAGGGAAAATAATCAAAACATGTGGACTGGGATCTTATTTTAGAGCCAGAGGTGCAGAGATCAGAGGGAAGGAGATATGGGAGGACGTTCTTTATAAAGGATCTACATTCAATGACTTTGCTTAACAACAAGCGTAAAGGATGGAGGGCTTTCTCAGCCGGACTCTGACAGGGGTATCAGACCACCTTGTGTTCATTACGGCCTCACACTCACTTTACACGCCTGAGCCTGAAAGCACGAACGCACAGGCTGCTAATAACAATAATAACCACTAATAACATCTGAACGTGGTTATAAATATTCAGCAGGATTGGTGTTATTTAGGCCTACAGGATGACAGCAGAGGTGTGGGGCTGTGCAGTGGCTCAGATGGTAAAAGCACGTGTTTAAAGCGCAGGCTGAGCCGCGTGGCACAGGTTCCATCCCTGACCGGGAGCCAACAGCAGCCGCAGAGATCAAAGGAATCTAAAATCAAAATGAGGTCAGTATGCAAAAGCCAGTCTCATGTAGAGAGAAAAAGCAAGGAGTGCTGGTCTTTCCAGATCCTTCCTGAAAATCTCTGGCAGCCCTGTGGGAACGTAGCCGGTGAGGAAGGCGGAGTTTGAGCGTCTGTCTGACAGCTTAAGGATTTTATTCCCACTGTCCTCTCTGCCAAACGTCTGCACGCATTACAACAAAAAAAACAAAAATCAAGAGAACTGTGCAGCATCTCACACCGCTGTGAGGTGACTGAGCTTTGACCTTTCACCTTTTCTGTCTAAAGCACAGCAGACGAGTGCCCTGTGATCTCACGAAGACGCACACCCCCCAGTGAGGCTCCCGCTCCACAGGGCTCCTTTTAACCCCACAACCTCCCCAGCACGAGAGGAGAGGATTTATCGACAGCAATCCCACCTCTGACCCCACACCCATCTACAGGGTCACATGACTCCCATGTGACTCCTGGCCTCAATAGTGTTCCCTGAGGCCCGGATGAAAGCTGTACCTCACTTTCCCGCACACAGCAGCCAGAGCGGGCCGGCCGCAGGGGCCGACCCCGGGGGCCGACCGCAGGGGCCGACCGCAGGGGCCGAACACACGGGGCCGACCCGAGGGGCCGAACACACGGGGTGACTGCAGGGGGCCGACCACAGGGTTCGAGTGCAGGGTTCGAGTGCAGGGTCGGGGGCTCGCTGTCACACAGGGCCAAAGCCATCACTGGGATGTCCCATACGCCACACAACACAAGCACATTCACGGCAGGGATTACAAACCTGCAGGAAACACCATTTACATTGTGAAGAACCTGAACATTTACAAAAGTGAGGCTGTTGCAGTGCCGAGAGTGAGATCCATGAACACAGAAAACCCCAAACAAAACAGGAGCAACAGCATTACTATGGCAGATTTCAGGCGAATTACCTCACTGCCCCTGGAAGCCACTCTGAAACACACAGACAGCTCTGCATGGTGGCTGCAGCCTTTCCCAAAACCACACTGACTCTCCCAGCAGCTGCCAGGCCGTCTCTACAGGAAGTGACACAAAGTGCATGTGGGGTCACGCTCACAAACAGAATGCAAAATAAATGGCAGTCTCAGAGATCAAAGAGAGAGCAAAGTCACAGATTCCCTGGAGCTCCTGTCGATCAAAGCTTCCACTTGAGGCTGATTTTGAGACTGCGAGCGCTGGGAGCAGCCTGAGAATGAGAGGCCCCTCCAGCAGCTGCAGCGCTCTGAGGAGCTGCTTAATATTCTGCTGAATTACTGCTGTCTGTAGGACAGAATCTGCACCAGGCAAAGAGTGCTCAGAAACCAGCTGCTAGAAAAAGCACAGAAATGTGTTTTTTCTGGAAGGTTTTCAGTGATTTTTTGCTGTCCTGCTGTGGACAGCACAGAACCCTTCAGCACCATGGACAGCACAGAACCCTTCAGCACCATGGACAGCACAGAACCCTTCAGCACCATGGACAGATCCAGCAGAGCGTTCACTCTTAGGGGCTGGAGGTTTCGGCCTGCAGTGTGTTTAATGAGCTCTGGTCTGCAGCCCCCTCGTCAGGTGAGCTGCCTCACACCACTGATCGGTGCTGCAGGGATCTGTTACCTCAGACGGCCAAAGGTGAGAGCTTCCTCTCTCATCCATTTCCAGCCAGCAGCAGAGGGTGGAAATGAAGGTTCTGTGATGGAGAGGACAGGCTGTGCAGGATCCTACACAGTGTTCTCCCTGCCTGGCTTAGCTCCTGTCCCTATGGAAACCACTCTCATTCTGCCACTAACAGAACAATAAACCTTCTAATCCCCCCCCCACTCACACACACACACACACACGTCCTGAAGCATCACACAGCCAGCGTGGGGGTCTGCCGCAGACGCACCGCCCCATCCTGCCCCTGCCCCGCCCATGCCCCGCCCCTGCCCCGCCCCTGCTCCGCCCCCTGCATCGCCGCACACCTGCATGTGAGAGAAGCCGTTCAGCATGGCTCCTGTCTCACTCAGTGTCTGTGTGTCAAAGAGAAGCGGACGCTTCCCAGGGTACAGCTCCCTCCAGTCAAACTGCTCATCACCCCCCAGTTTAGCAGGCAAGACCCCTGAGCCTCTGGACACACTGGGGGGAGGGCAGGTGAGTCACCCCCCCCCCCCCCCCCCCCCCAGCACAAAGCACTCTGAGATCCAGGGATCTGATCAAAGGCACTATAAAACTGCAAATCATCACACAGCATCACACAAAGTAATACACCCCACCTCCACGATCATTTAAGATAATTTAAGATTAAGACTCTGTTTCATATGACTGACAGGCATGTTCACCTTCTTATCCCTGTGAACACAAACAGCTGTGCTGGGCTCCTAAACCGGGGTCATCTCTGTGTTAAATTACCTTTATAAAAACAAAAACAATGCTGACTTATTGGTGGTGTTAAAGTGCTTTGAAGTCCCTGAAAGGTGCTATGGAAACGCAGCTGTGATGTCAGACTGGAGACTGTGGCTCCAAAGGAACTATTTTTCCAACAGTTCCAATAAATCAATGCTATGGCCCACTCACTGTCAGTCAAACAGCAGAAGAGAAACCCACCTCCACTGCACTTCACAGTGGGCTTTAAGTCAGCAGACACATTTTATCACTAACACAGATCCCACAGGCTAACTGCTTCAGGTCATTAAGATAATAAGTATTAACAATGTTGCATAAATGTAAAATATGAAAGAAAGACAATATTTCACAGGCTGTCTACTTCCAATTTATGACATAAAATGAATTTACATCTTGAACATGAAGTCATCCATTCCAAATATGACAGGTCAAATCATAACTAGAGTCCACAGCTGAGCTGTTATTGTTCAATGCTTCCCCAACATTAACGTTACACAGCCATAACCACACATACTGCCTCGGGTGATGACATGTCAGTGATATTATTTTTCGATTAAGATCTTTCAACTGCATAACTTTCAAAAACAAGTGTGAATTTCAAAACACCACCAAAGCTGTAATCCACGCATTTCTGACTCAGTGTCATGCTGCTGTGTCCCCATTTTCCCTCACAGTCATTATGACGCACACGCAGGTATGATGTCCATAAGGGTTCACACTTGCTCCTGTTGTTCGGTGACCTCAGAGACTGTAGTAAGAAGCGCAGAGACATTAGCACACTGCTGAGGCCCCAGGGGCAGCGCCTTTAGCAGACTGCCCCCCTGTGCTTCGGCACGTCCTGGAGATACTTCCTTCCTCCCTCAGCCTGTGTACAGCCAGGCGTCACACTGTATCAGACCCCACTGCAGGAAACAGCAGACAGAGCTGCACCCAGTGTGCAGCAGCCATAACCCAAAGCAGGGTGTCTCCTCAGACCAGCAGGGCCCTGCTGTGGAGAAGGAGGGCAGGATCCACCGCCACACACACTTCCCACTGTCGGCACTGTTGATTTCATTCAAAGCGATGAAAAATGGCCAAAGGCATTCTCGGGCACACTTCTGCCTTCATGTCATGCTGAGGAACCAGCTTCTTTACTGGCGCGTAGGCAGGGGTTACCTAGTTCTGCTAACCTGCTGAGTACCCCAGCGGCACACAACTCCGGTGCGCACCGAACGGACTACCACAGACCACGGAAACAAAGCACGTCAGCTGATAAGCACCGGGAACGCAGAGAGCTGGGAAAAAATCAATACGGATGAAGATAACAATAAGATTCAAATAAATCAGAACACTGCTTCACAAAAAATAACCCTGGACTACATGAATTACCATTTTGAATTTCATGGGTCCAATTGTGTACAAAATACTTTTTCGATACTACAAGATAAATATGGGACCGTAATTAAACTAAAATTACCAATTACATTGAAATCAAACCCATTCGCGATTCATGATGATATTACTAAAAGCAACAGCAAGATCCGCGCTGTCACACCGCTGCCTCAGTCTTGCACCTGTTGGAGAGGTGCGCGTTTTCGTTGCCCTCTGTCGACCATCACAATTAATTGCATTTCTCTCCGAAGCTACTTGCAGAGGAAATATGTTTACTTAATTCAAAACCTTGTGCCAATTGCTTTGTCGATTTCTAGTAATGTTCAACAATATACTTTCATAAAAATGTCGCTGTGAAGGCTTTTGTTTTACCACACATAAAATATGCAGTCAAAGCAGAGTTATTCTGGAATAAATAATACCGGTTTTAAATGCCTGACCTGAACAAATGCACAGCTATCATAAACCCCCAAAAATCCATATCATACTGTCTCTCGGTAATTTCATTTCTTTTGAAATGTGTTATCTTTAGATAAATATTTTTTCAAGATCGTGTAAAAATGGATAGAAAAAGCTGAAAGATTTCGTGCACATACGAAAAACAACGGTGCAGAATGGATCTTTCTAAGCTATCTTCACTAGAAACCGTTGAAATCAACAGAATTAAATAGGTCAGCATTATAAATGTGTACATAGTGCCCCAAATCCATGTCGTTAGTTTAAATACCGAGACTAATAACCAAGAATATACTCGACAAAATGATAAATTCATACAATTAGCGACTCACCAACTCCGATTTTTTCTTCCTCTGTCGGTATCCACATGATCCTGGTAAAATTCCCAAGAAACTAAAGCAGGTTTATTCCTTTTCATGGAAGAATATCGGTGAAAGTTGCATAAACCTCTCAGACCCTATATATTTATTGATGTATATCTCTTGACAGCTGAAGAACAGAAGATGTAGAAATACGAAATATAAAGTGAGAAGCAGGACTGCGTGTTCCTTTTTAAGACATTTTCGCTGGATCCCCGCGGATGCTTTCAGCTGTTTCGCGATGTACCCAGCAGTGAGCGCTGATCTCTGTAATCCCTGCCTCCACACTGCTGTACGGGAATCTGCCTCCCTCCCAGCGCACAGCCGACCAGAAAGGGGCTGCCTATCTACTCACGACTGACGCTGCTCATCGCCCCTTTCACACTAATTCTGAGGTCCAATTCAATCCCCACACTCACTCAGATGCATTCAAACGACAGCTATGCTGACAGATAAAATTTTTGTCATCCATATACTGTGTGAGCTGACTACGGTAGCGCATCAAATAATGCCTGTTGACGTCGCCGCTGCGCCATCTTTAGCCCCCGCTGTCACATGACGCATGATGTCATCGCGATAATGTGGTCCTTGATGATCCAGTCTTCTCCAAACACACAGGGGAGTCGCGATGATCAGCCGTTTAAATTTGAATTTGGGAGCTTTTATTTCATGTTTTCGGCTGCACCCGCATGGGCATGTGGTATGTAGGCGAGTAGTTATTATCACTGACACCCCGCGCCCCCACTCCCCACTCCCAAACAATTTCGTTGAAATGTTATTCAAGGTAAGGAATTCTTAAGACGCTAAGAGGAAATGTGCTAAATCTTTAGTATCTGGTTTATGGTTGCGTGTTGTCTTGTCTTGGTGGAGATAGTGCGCACTTTTCTCACCTGTTTGCACGTTTTTGCTTGGATATAGCCTACGGAGTTGATCAATCCTACTCCTGGAGCCCCCCTGTCCTGTATATCTTCTATAAATCCTTGCTCCGAACACACCTGATTGATTAAATCAGGTGTGCTCAGCTAATCAAAAGTGCCACTGATGAGTTCAGTCAGGTAGGGAGAACAGGGAAAGATGGAAAAAATGCGGAGCAGTATTGAGAATCAGTAGATCAGAGGGACGGCTGCTGGAATTGGACACATTAACACACATTTTATGTTTTTGTCACTTGGCAGACGCTCTTATCCAGGCATATTCTCTGCATCTAATAAAGTTTCATAAAGCAAAACATAACTACGAGCACGTGCCGCGCGTGCACCGGCCTGCAGCCGCATCGGTCGGAGGGACCGGCCTCATAACCGGGCTTTACGGGTTCAAATCCCACACGACCAGGCGTGAGTCCAGTGCCATTAATGGATATTTAGGAAGAATATTACTAATGTATGTTGCCCTGGATAGCAGTGTCTTCTAAGCGAATAAATATGTTTGTTGTTCTTTCGTAAATGCAAACTGAGGCACGTGGGGTGGTGGGCGAGGACGGTTTTTGGCCGATGTCGGTTCCTCCGAGCTTTGCTCCGACTGCTGCGAAGGCACCACACGGGCTCCATGTTTCTCCCTGAATCGTCCCGTTACCTCGGAGATTCGGCTCTGGGCTCAGAG
This sequence comes from Megalops cyprinoides, assembly GCF_013368585.1. Classification (NCBI taxonomy): domain Eukaryota; kingdom Metazoa; phylum Chordata; class Actinopteri; order Elopiformes; family Megalopidae; genus Megalops; species Megalops cyprinoides. Next base: position 523,600 of record NC_050589.1, on the reverse strand, counting down.
GGCTTCTCTCTCAGCGGAATCATATCCAGGATACAGGCGACACTTTGGTTTCACCTCCCAAATATGCAGGTGATGAGAAAAGCCTTAAAATCTATTTTCTACAGATTTCGATCAGAGATTGACCGTGATATATCATGTGGTTTCTATGGTAATATGCGGGTATTTGGTTTTATTTGAATTTTGGGTTTATGTTTTATAAATGTTTCCTTTTTGGGGGGGGGGGGGGGGGGGGTGTCAATGACTTTCTAGAAATTCTGAGAAAAGTAAAGATTCTCCTGGAGCATGAGGTTGCCATGGTGATGCAGTTGCACAGCCTGGCGCCGGAGCGGTTCTTGTTTTAACCTGCATCGCGACAGGAAAAGGTGCCTCTCTCCCTGCATAACCTGCATTTTAGGTATGAATTTATTTCAGATGTTCAGGGTTAAACGTCTTTCTGTAGCTCAGTGGCACTGAACAGTTCTGCATTCAGCCCCTGGCTAAAGCCCTGCACTCAGAGTAAAGCAGGGACTCTAACCCCTAACCTAACACCCCAACCCCAACCCTAATCCTAACCCTAACCCAACCCTAACCTAACCCCTAACCCTGCACCCAGAGGAAAGCAGGGACTCCCTAACCCCCTAACCCGAACCATAACCCCTAACCCCACACAGCCCTCTGAACACTAATGCTAGCTTCACAAACACAGCGCACCACTGCCTACAGCAGCTGCTGACGCACGATTTAAAGAAGGGCTTCAAATGTGAATCCCATGTTTAAACACAGTATACTGTATTGCCCAGACCATGCAGTCTGGCCAATGCTAATGCTTATCATGTCATTGAGAACTGGTGAAACAGCACCCCCATGTGACTCCACAGATAATGCAGCCTCAACTCGTTGGACAAAATGTGTACTCTCTGAAAACAAGAAAAGAAAAAATCAGGAAAAAAAAAACAGAGGGCAATAACATGGAGTTTTCAATTACCCAGCATCCTCTGCAGCTCCACAAAGTCTCTCATCTGAAGGACCGATTCAAGGCAGGAAAATGCACTCCTATGACATCATATTTGTGAAACTCCACCCCTCACGCTGCCCAGGACTCAGCAGCTGGCCTCCTAATGTCAGCTTCAGCAGATGACGGCCAGTTTCAATTACACCGAAGAAAAAAGTCAATAACCGAGCTACTTTCACACAAACTAAATGTTCCAGTTTTTATTGGACATAAAATGCTCAAAAATTAAAAATAAGAACAAAAAAGTTTTTTAGTCTTCACAAGAGTGAACGAACCTATGATAAGCACTCCTGAGCTGCAGATTGCTAAACCTGGGACCATGTGAAGATCAGCTCGTTGAAAATGATGCAGGTCTCTTTTAACTAGATAAACGATCAGTTCGCTTGTGTGCACCCAGATTCACGGACATCGCACCCGTACCTGTATGTACAGTCTGAGCGGTATATCCGTGTCTGAATGGACAGTATATCCGTACCTGTATGTACAGTCTGAGCGGTATATCCGTGTCTGAATGGACAGTATATCCGTACCTGTATGTACAGTCTGAGCGGTATATCCGTGTCTGAATGGACAGTATATCCGTACCTGTATGTACGGTCTGAGCGGTATATCCGTGTCTGAAGCGCCACAGTGTTCCCGGTCCTGTGCACACCTGCCCTGCAAACGGCCGCCTGCAAATCGTTAAATGAGGGGTGTGCTGATTGTCATGGTGACGTGGACATGTTCATGAGCTCTTTTGGAAAAGGTGAAATGTGAGACCCCGCCTTACACGGCGACGGCTTCCTCCAGTGAACCAGTAAACCCCTGAGACCAGATCGCAGTCGTCGTCACAGACACACACACACACACGCATCTGCACGAGGGTCAGAGCGCCGCACACACATGCATCCCACAATGCTCTGCTGTCTCAGTCAGGACACGATGCAGCGCTCCAACAAGCCTGCACAGGAAGTGATGTCAGTTACACCCCTTTCCACCGTTTGAAAGACTGAAGCATTGTACTCACGGCTGCCATCTCTGAATGCAACCCTTCCACAATGATGTATTCCATGAAAATGCTAAAAGGTACATTAGAGAGTGCTTTCACACTCATAAAGCCACAATGTCATAAAACTATGGCCTTTCTTATGAAACACTATATTACAGACACATTTCATCGGTAATTTATCTCCAGTTTCAGTGAATGCTTTCCTCTGTATTTTCTCCTCATACACTGTGTGTGTGTGTGTGTGTGTGTGTGTGTGTGAGTGGGTGTGCGTGTTTGTGTGTGAGTGTGAGTGTGGGGTACAGGTGTCTGAGTGATCTTCCTCACTCTTTCTCCTTCTTCCAGGAAAGTGTGTGCCTGAAGACACCTTGCCCCACATATGAGACCAACCCAAAGCTGTCCTCTTCAAACTGCGCCTCCCTCCTTCCTGTGTCTGTGCGCTTGTGTCATTTCCTGTCCCGTTATGAGCGGTGGCGGCAGGGTGCTCTCCGCTGCTGTCCCGGTTTCACTCGCCCCAACGGCTTTGCCCCTCCTCACTCATTCAGAGACAGAATGATGTCATCTTCCAGGTCAGAGTTATCAGAGCTGTCTGCTGAAGAGAGAATGCACACACGCACACGCACACGCACACACGCACACCAAGTAAAACTCACATCTTCATCTTCCTCAGATAGAATTGAAACATTTCAAAAACAAAGGTGCAGAAACTGTCCTGCCCTAAATTCTTCTAAGAAAAGGATCCATATTTCCTCCCATTCCCAGATGGGACATCCCAACACAGAATGACCCAAATATATTTGCACCCAGCCTTCCCCTGGCCCATGATGTTATACTTATTTTATCGGACACCTGGCTGCCTCTCACAGCTTCTGCTGCTGTGGCTGCTGGCTCTGTCCCTCTCTGGGTGAGAAGCGCAGCACCCTCAGACCCCAGCGGTCACCCTCAGACCCCAGCACTCACTGTTGTCCAGCACCAGCTCCACGTCTTCTTCATTCTCATCGGAATCGTCATCATCGTCGTCGTCCTCTTCCTCTCCGTCCTCCTCCAGCAGACGCGCCACCTCCTCGTCGTCCGAGGGCGTGAAGTCGTGCTCGCCGTCCTCCTCCTCTTCCTCCTCCTCCTCCTCCTCACCCGCATTGTCATTCTCCAGCTCCGCCAGCAGGGGGTCAGTGTCGATGTCGTCCAGGTCCTCGTCCGAGTCGTCGTCATCGTCGTCATCGTCATCCTGGTCCTCGTCCTCCTGATGGACAGCATCACAGCATCATAAACACCTCACCACCCAAAGCACTCAGTCAGGCCAGAAACATGCTCACATACCTGCATGAGCTTCACACACAGGTATCACATACACTTATACAGAAAGATGTACATAACTAAGTCACTAACTCCGCCGAGTACCCAATTCACTGAGTACTCACTGACCCAGTCCTCCGAGTACTCACTGACCCAGTCCTCCGAGTACTCACTAACTCCATCTGCTGAGTTATTAACACAATCAAGCGATTTTCTGCATACGTTAAACCTGCAGTGCTCCTTCCTGCAGCCCGATGGTTAAAACTCATTTCTGTTCCTGCTGCTCTGTTATCCCAAAGAGCCACAAAAGGACAGGAGCGGTCACCTGATCTTCCTCATCTTCCTCTTCCTCTGCGAGTCGCTGCCGGCCCACCTCATATAGCCGGCACACAGTGTCCATGTTGATCGAGTCCTGGTTCTGCAGGGGGAGCCACAGATACTCCATTTACTCGACAGATATTCTATTCAGTGTGCTTAACTGATAATAGCATGGTTTCACTGATGCCAAGGCACAGCTGTTCTGATCTGCAGTCATGTATCTGTGTGAAGGTGGAGCTTAAAGACAGCAGGTCCATAGAGACAAGTAACCTTTCAGACAGCAGCTTACCTCAATTACTGCCAGGTAACAATCTTTGGTGTCTGTGCAGAGGTCAAAGATGTTCCTTTTCACGTCAATTGTAGCTGCAAATAAAAGGTCAGAAACACTTGTTAGACTTGGGGAGGATTCCTGCAACGGCCGAAAACCCAACATGAAAACCAACACAGGTGTTGTACACAGTGCTACACCGTACTACACAGCGCTTAGCACCGAGAGCAGAGACATGAGCAGAGACAGCGCTTAGCGCCGAGAGCAGAGAGAGGAGCAGAGAGAGGAGCAGAGACAGCGCTTAGCGCCGAGAGCAGAGAGAGGAGCAGAGACAGCGCTTAGCGCCGGGAGCAGAGAGAGGAGCAGAGAGAGGAGCAGAGACAGCGCTTAGCACCGAGAGCAGAGACATGAGCAGAGACAGCGCTTAGCGCCGAGAGCAGAGAGAGGAGCAGAGAGAGGAGCAGAGACAGCGCTTAGCGCCGAGAGCAGAGAGAGGAGCAGAGACAGCGCTTAGCGCCGGGAGCAGAGAGAGGAGCAGAGACAGCGCTTAGCGCCGGGAGCAGAGAGAGGAGCAGAGAGAGGAGCAGAGAGAGGAGCAGAGACAGCGCTTAGCGCCGGGAGCAGAGAGAGGAGCAGAGACAGCGCTTAGCGCCGAGAGCAGAGAGAGGAGCAGAGACATGAGCAGAGACAGCGCTTAGCGCCGGGAGCAGAGACAGGAGCAGAGAGAGGAGCAGAGACAGTGCTTAGCGCCGAGAGCAGAGAGAGGAGCAGAGACAGCGCTTAGCGCCGGGAGCAGAGAGAGGAGCAAAGACAGCGCTTAGCGCCGGGAGCAGAGAGAGGAGCAGAGACAGCGCTTAGCGCCGAGAGCAGAGAGAGGAGCAGAGAGAGGAGCAGAGACATGAGCAGAGACAGCGCTTAGCGCCGGGAGCAGAGAGAGGAGCAGAGAGAGGAGCAGAGACAGCGCTTAGCGCCGAGAGCAGAGAGAGGAGCAGAGAGAGGAGCAGAGACATGAGCAGAGACAGCGCTTAGCGCCGGGAGCAGAGAGAGGAGCAGAGAGAGGAGCAGAGACAGCGCTTAGCGCCGGGAGCAGAGACAGCGCTTAGCGCCGGGAGCAGAGACAGCGCTTAGCGCCGGGAGCAGAGAGAGGAGCAGAGACAGCGCTTAGCGCCGGGAGCAGAGAGAGGAGCAGAGACAGCGCTTAGCGCCGGGAGCAGAGAGAGGAGCAGAGACAGCGCTTAGCGCCGAGAGCAGAGAGAGGAGCAGAGAGAGGAGCAGAGACATGAGCAGAGACAGCGCTTAGCGCCGGGAGCAGAGAGAGGAGCAGAGACGGGAGCAGAGACGGGAGCAGAGGACACGGCTCTTACCGATGGGTTTGTAGTCAGTGGCATCGAAGGTCCTGAAGGAGGAGCCGAAGGGGCTCTTCATCTGCTGGTCCATCATGTCGTCCTCATCGTCCGCCTGCAGCATCGCTAGGGAAGAGTTCGGAGACTCAGGCCACACCCTCACGCTACCCACCCCTGCACAAAAAAGCCTGTCTTTTTGGGCATCTCTGCCTGTCTGTAGCCACGCCCTCCTACCTGTACTCACTTGTCCTCGTCTGTCCCTTTACAAACACAATCCCCTCCCACCCATTAAATACACTACTGCTGCACTGCTGAATACAGAAATACGTCAGCATGGCAGCGTGCCTACATGACACAGTCCACACCGCTGTTCTGAGAGCAGCCCTCACCTCCATAGATGACTGTGCCATTGTTGTTGAAGACAATCCTGCACTGATCCAGGGCAGGCACGGTGTGGAGCAGGTGGAACGTCCGTAGGTCCCACTGTCACCCTCCATTAAGGAGCATCTCAGCACACAATCAGACAGAAACGAGCGGCAGAGAGAGAGAGAGAGAGAGAGAGAGAGAAACGAGCGGCAGAGAGAGAGAGAGAGAGAGAGAGAGAAACGAGCGGCAGAGAGAGAGAGAAACGAGCGGCAGAGAGAGAGAGAGAGAAACGAGCGGCAGAGAGAGAGAGAGAGAGAGAGAGAGAGAGAGAAACGAGCGGCAGAGAGAGAGAGAGAGAGAGAGAGAGAGAAACGAGCAGCAGAGAGAGAGAGAGAGAGAAACGAGCGGCAGAGAGAGAGAGAGAGAGAAACGAGCGGCAGAGAGAGAGAGAGAGAGAGAGAGAGAAACGAGCGGCAGGGAGAGAGAGAGAGAAACGAGCGGCAGAGAGAGAGAGAGAGAGAGAAACGAGCGGCAGAGAGAGAGAGAAACGAGCGGCAGAGAGAGAGAGAGAGAGAAACGAGCGGCAGAGAGAGAGAGAAACGAGCGGCAGAGAGAGAGAGAGAGAGAGAAACGAGCGGCAGAGAGAGACAGAGAGAGAGAAACGAGCGGCAGAGAGAGAGAGAGAGAGAGAGAAACGAGCGGCAGAGAGAGAGAGAGAGAAACGAGCGGCAGAAAGAGAGAGAGAGAAACGAGCGGCAGAAAGAGAGAGAGAGAAACGAGCGGCAGAGAGAGAGAACTTCCATGCACATAAATAACGACATGAAATCAGACAAATCACTATAAAGAGTGGAGTTTTTTGTGGACGGGTATGGAGGCCGTTTTGGTTTGATGTTCTGCCGGTGCAGCACAGGTGTGGAAGGATACGATCTCTGTGTTGATGATCACCTCCAGGCCGTTGGGGTGGAAGACGCCGCTGATGTTCATGTTGAACTTATCGAACTTGTGTATGGCCTGCGCCGAACGCACATCCCACAGAACGCCGTCGTTCAGGACCAGGTCGTCCGTGGGGTTAAAGGTTGCACAGTTCCTCTTGTAGTTGTTTGCCAGGTCTGGGTTGTTCAGGGTCAGAGTCTTCTGGCCTGTTTGGATGTCATAGATCTGGACAGGAGATGAGAGAGATCATTTTAAATGAGACACACGGGGGTTAGTGCCTGTGCCCTTTGGGGGATGGTGGGGGGCACCTACATGGGCCACGTGTTCCTTGGTCCCAATCACCCGGTCCTGAGACAGTTTGCTGAACTCCACATAGTGATCATCTAAAAAGGAATGCCTGCAACACAGAGGACACTCAATTTACTCAGCTGTCTTTGAGATGCGACTACAGCGCTCAGAAACCCCGCCCTCTGTCAGTTCCCACACAGGACGGTGCTGCCCTCCCTCAGGCAGAGAGAACGACTGTCTCCCTCTAACACAGGGCAGCAGCATCTCTGAGCACTGAACCCCAAAACCGCCCCCCCCCACCCCTGATCCCTGACTCCTGACCCCTGACCCCGTTCTGGTCCTGAGAGAGGGCCCCCAGGCACTTACTTCATGATAAAGACAGACTTCATGCCCCAGAGAGCAGACAGAGGATAGCTCCAGGACGCAGAGGTCAGCAGCAAAGAGCCATCCTAAAGGACAGAGGAAGAGCATCACAGAGAGGAGCAACCAGAGCGTTACCGTGGAATTACAAATCTGCAGAGAGCAATAAAAAAATAAATTCAGACTGGGATTTAGTACATTTTTTTCAGCAAGCAGCCCGGAACTGTAAACCGAAATCAGCAGCTCTGCATGAGAGAGAGCAGCTCCTGTGAAAGCACACCAGCTGCACTGCTGCAATCTGACCGGTGGGCAGCTTTCACTGGAGTGTAAGCCTTTATGTCTGAGATGATGAATGGCGTTGTCACAGAGCTGATCCTGGATCAGCTGGGTGGTGTTCTCACCCGGGAGGGCTCGAGGTGTGTGATGGCGGAGCTGTGGCAGCTGTAGCTGGCCTCCTCCTGGCCGGTGAACACGTTGTAGAGCTTGAGCTGGCCGGTGCAGGTGCCCAGCATGAGGAAGCGCTCGCGGGCGGAGAATGCACAGCACATGAAGCCGCTCTCATCCTCCTCCGCCTCGCGGAACAGCGAGATCGGCCGGAACCTGCGGGCAGCACAATCAACCAATTACACGCCTTGTTTTTTCTCCTGGAGACCCCGCGCTTTAGGGGGAGACCCCGCCTTACCTGCTGAAAATGAGGTGTCTGTCGAAGCAGCCTCCGTCCACGCCCCCGTATTTAGGGTAGACGACACGGCGGGCGTGGCGCGGGGCGAAGTTGGTGGGGGCCTGGCGCCGCTGCTTGGGCTCGGGACACTGGTGGGGGGTGAAGAGGGAGAAGGGGGGGCAGGTGGTGACGGGGTTCTTGCAGCGGGCGTGCTGCTCACGCAGGTACTCGGTGATGATGCTGTCGAGCGCGGGCGGCGAAGGCAGGTGCCGGTCCAGCTGCTTCTTCATGGCGGGACTCTGGCTGAAGGCGCCATGGTCAGACTTCTGCCGCAAAACCCGCGGCTTCCTGCCGCTGCAGGGCGACGGCCGCTCCCGCGAGAACACGATGCGGCCAATCAGGGGCGAGCCGTTGCTGTGGTGGGGCGGGGCTGAGGGTGGGGCCGCGGGGGGCGGGGCCGGGGGCTGGGAGGTGGAGGGGCGGGGCTGGGCGTGCACGGAGGAAGCGGCGACGGAGTGGGAGGCGTGGCTCCCCAGCCGCACCGCCACCCCATTGGCTAACCGCGGGGTTCGGGGGAGGGAGGACACCGGCGTGGTGGGCGGGGCCGCGGGGGTGAAAGCGGAGGAGTGGTGGGGGTGGGGGTGCGGCAGCAGGGCCATGGGCAAGTCGGCCTCCTTGGTAAGGGCGTTGGCCGTGTCCTGAAGGCCCTTGGAAAGCAGGTGGTTGCGAATGAGCAGCAGCAGCTCCTTCTCGGGGAAGGAGATGCGGGACTGCGCCACCACGTTGGCGCGCTGCAGCCGCGCCAGCGACACGTCGGTGCCCACGAGCAGCGGCTTCCCCGACACGCGCTCCATCAGCTCCGCCGCAAACTTGCAGAAGCGCACATGCTCGTTGCGCTTGTCCTGCAGCACCGGCTCCTTCATCAGCTGCTGGATGTGGCCGCTGCTGAAGAGCGGCAGCTTGCTGATGATCTGCCTCACAGCACCGCTGCGGGACAGCCCCACCAGCGCCTTGCAGGCCAGCGCGCGGATCTGGTCCGCGTCCGTGATGGGCATCTTCACCGTCAGCAGCGACAGCAGCACCTTGATGCCGTTGTTGGACTGCACCACGTTCCACATCTTGGCCAGCACGCTCTCGCTGCTCTTGGTGGCCTGCGGGAGGCGCCGGCGTGGCGTGCCCGAGATGAACTTGCCGATGCTGGACACGCGTTTGTCTGGAGCGCAGACGCAGTTAATCACCACCTGCAGCGCAGATTTCTGGATCTCGGCGTCGTTGACGAACACCTCGCCCTCGGCCACCACCAGCACAATGCTCATCCCTGCAGGAGACATAGCAACACCTGCTAGCACACAGCCTCTGCAACACACGGCCACTAGAGGGCAGCATAAACCGCCAGTAACACTGTACAGCGATATATACCTTAGAGAAGAGAGAGGGAGAGAGGAGAAAGAAGGAGAGGAGAGGAGGGACAGGGAGAAAAAGAGAGGGAAAAGGGGACAGAAAAAGAGAAGGTGAAGAGAGAGAGAGGAGATGAGGGAGAAAAAGAGAGAGACAGAGGGAGAGAGGAAGATGGAGCGAGAAGAGAGGAGACTCGGCCGGGTGACTGACCCACGGCAGACACAGTGGACCCCCCCTCATCCAAAACGTCCACAGCCTCAGCCAGCAGCAGCTGCGTCTTCGGCACCACGGTGAGAATGGCCAGAATGTCCAGCGCGTAACGCACTGTATCACTCCTGAGAGTGTAAACGGGGGGAGAGAGAGCAGGGGAGGGGGAGAGGGAGAGGGAGAGGGAGAGGGAGAGAGAGAGGGGGGGGGGGGAGAGGGAGAGAGAGAGAGAGAGAGAGAGAGGGGGAGAGAGAGAGAGAGGGGGAGAGAGAGAGGAGGGGGAGAGAGAGAGAGAGAGAGAGAGAGAGAGAGAGAGAGAGAGGGGGGGAGCGGTGGGAGAGGGAGAGAGAGAGAGAGAGAGAGAGAGGGGGAGAGAGAGAGAGAGGGGGAGAGAGAGAGAGCAGGAGAGAGGGAGAGAGAGAGAGGGAGAGAGAGAGAGGGAGAGAGGGAGAGAGGGGGAGAGAGAGAGGGAGAGAGGGAGAGAGACCTTTATTTCAGTTTTTCAGATGTAAACATGCAGCACCCAAACAGCAGAAATGCTTCCAGCACCCTGCTGTGCTACATAAACAAGAGTTTACAACCCGCAGTGGAGAAAGAGCACTAAGGCAACGCTGAGGAAACATTACATGACGTTACATTATATGCATTTAGCATGTATCCAGAATGATTTTCAGCACAGTACAACGAAACTGTATCCATTCAAGGAGCACTGAGAGAACACAGAGAACGCTTTAGGAACGCTCAGGGAACGCTCAGGGAGCCTACCTGCCGTAGTAGGTCCTCCAGTCGCAGGCGATGGAGATGAGCTGCAGGAGCAGCTGCACGCAGGACATCTTGTGGAAGACCTCTGCTGGCTCCCAGTACAGCCGGGCGGGGCCGTGCTCGATCAGAAACTCCATCATCTCCACCACCTGCTCGTGCGTGTAGGAGCACGCCTGCCAGGAGCCAATAACACGCCAGCTCTCAGCAACATCGCAAGCACACAACCCACTAACGTTCCCCTGGGTTCCACCTTCAAATTACAGCTAAAAACTGATTCAATGATTACTCAGAGGCAAGGCACTGATGTGCTTTCGAAAGACCGTTTTCAGGTGTCTCCCTTTTTGAGGCACTTTTCACGGTTTCCTACCTTGTAATAGGGCTGCGAGTGGATCAGAGCGCCCCCCTCTGTGCGCTGCAGGGACTGCTTCACCTGCTCCACCTTTATGGCCAGGTGAGCCTCAAAGTATCTGCGCAGGGCCATGCAGGTGTGCTTGGCTGTCTGCCGGCTGGAGAAGATCTCGTCATCGCTTAGTAGCGCCCCCTGGTCCTCAGGGTTCAGGATCTCCAGCGTGCTGATCTGAGCAGCATTGATACAGGGCGGTTAGGGCTCCAATATGACCGTTCAGTTTTAAAAACAAGCATTTCTGTGCTAATGTTTCCCAGAGCTGCTCCTTTATGATGCATTACATGTCTGTGGAATGTGGCGTGTTTCGCGGAGCCGCCGTAACAGCCCCCGTGGGAAGGGCTTCCTGTTCCCAGCTCACCAGGTTAACGAGGCGGCGCAGCCCGTCCTGCCGGTCGAAGAGCTCCAGCACGGCACGGAAGGCGAAGGAGATGGAGAAGAACATGGTGGCGTGGCAGCAGCCCGAGGCGTGAGAGCACTCCAGCAGCCAGAGCGTGTAGCTCACCACGTCCGACAAGATGGAGGCGGGCAGCATACACACCTGAGCAACCAGGAGAGAGCGCAGCCATGGCGTCTCAGGAGAACACACTGCGCGTGTGCGTGTGTAACCAGGTGAGTAGCGCATGTGTATGTGTGTGTATGTACAGATATACGCGTCTCACCCTCTCCATGGCGTCCTGGTTGTAGGCCAGGTAGTACAGGCAGAGGGACACGCCAGTGGCGGCCATGGAGGGCCGCGGAATCTCCAGCAGCTTCTGCACGCCGCCATGCGCCACGAATTCCGCCGCAAACTTCTTATGCAGGAGCAGCGAGGCCAGGTACTGCAGGCAGGGGGCGCCAGAGAATCAGCGAGCAGGAGGCAGCCACCCACACAGCCCCACGGTGCAACCATAACCCTAGCCCCTACGGTCCGACCGTAACCTCACCCCCACGGTCCGACCGGAATCTGACCGTCTTTCTGGGACTGTTGTATCAATGAACTCTATTACACCAGGAACAGTTGTTTCTAGTGTGAAAGAAAGAAGTTTACACTCCTGATCAGGTGACTGCAGCTGGCATGGATCATGTTTCACCCTCTCACCTCATACTTGTACACACGACACACACTGGTCACCAGGGCAGTCTGTTACCCACGATGCCCCACTGCAGCCTCACAGCCCTCAGACCTCAGACACACAGTTGAGCTGAGGCAGTAGAAGGAGGTACCTTGAGCGCCTCGAAGGTGAGCTGCACGTCACTGGTCTGCTTCAGGTCGATGTAATACATGAGCAGCTCACGAGCTCCCAGCTGCATGAACACGGCCAGCAGCTGCAGAAGAAACAGACACACACGCGCACGCACGCACGCACGCGCACGCACGCACACGCACGCACACGCACGCACACGCACGCACAGGTCAGCTGTGGCTTCCCAAAATCTGGTTGGGAAATGTAGTCAGCATGTATGGCTCAGCAGCTCTGAGCTCACAGCACTGAGCCGCCTTTGTGATGGAGTCCAGTAAAATATCCTAATACTTCTAACCATGTAATCATTTCGCTTTCTGGCAAAACACACATATATCTGTACTCCTCATCTACACATATTTACATATAAATTCTACTGAGTATCTGAATCACATTTCTTGTCTAACCTCCTCTCCAGATGCTCATACGTAAATGCTAAGCAGCACCCTTTCCACAGGGGTCAATGAGGTGGCCTCCACATCTCTGTGTTCCAGAGGGCTGCATCCACTGGCCTCCATATGCATATGTTCTAATAAAGCTTGGCTGCTGCCTAATGTTCTGTCTCTGCCTGTTTTCTGACTCTTCTCATTCACCAAAGCTCCCTATCCCTTTCCATTCTGAAAGTGTGCTGTTTAAAGCCTGATGCCCCGATCAGAGGAGTAATGAGGAGGCGCTCTCACCTCCTGGTACTCCCCCAGCGGGGTGAGATACTGCAGGATGAGACGCTGCTCGATGGCAGGGGTCAGGGGGTACAGGTGGTAGTTGGTTCCGATCACCCAGGGACTCATCTCTGACCAGCTGCTGTTGGACAGCTCACTCAGACTCCTCTCTGGAGGCTCCGGCAGGGAGAAGCTCAGCTTCTGTTTGGCTTTGCGCCCGCCCCCCCCCTCCACCCGCTTCCTGACCCGGCTGGCCCCACCCCGAGGCCCGTCCCGGGGCCCGTGGGGCTCGTCCAGCTCCAGCTCCGGGCCCTCCTCCGCTCCGGCTTTTCCCGGCAGCTTCCCGGCAGAGGTGGCACAGCTGCTGGTCCGGTGGGCAGAGCCGAGCTGGAAGACCAGCCCACTCTCTGACGGAGGCCCCAATTGGTCCTCCTCCCCGTCCAGCCCCTCCCCCGGCTCCACCCCGTTGTTCTCGAGGGGCGTGGCCACATCCTGGAAGTCACCGTCCACCGCCTCCTCGTCCAGCGGCAGCAGTGGCTCCGCCTTCCTTGGACTCGGCCGCTTAAATTCCGCCCCCCGCTCCGCCTCCTTCTCCTGCAGCTCACGCAGACGATGCAGCATCAGCGGCACCTACAGGGACACGACCAACACTGACTGCGCAGACACGACCCCGACTGCGCAGACACGACAAACACTGACTGCGCAGACACGACCTCGACTGCGCAGACACGACCCCGACTGCGCAGACACGACAAACACTGACTGCGCAGACACGACAAACACTGACTGCGCAGACACGACAAACACTGACTGCGCAGACATGACCCCGACTGCGCAGACACGACCCCGACTGCGCAGACACGACCCCGACTGCGCAGACACGACCAACACTGACTGCGCAGACACGACCAGAGCTCTGAGGAGCTTGCGAGAGCTATCTAATTAAAGACGTATGAACAGAGCTCTGCTGTAATGACAGTCGCAGTGACGCAGGGGCAGTCAGCGGTAACGGTGGTAACAGCAGCGTGCAGGACTGACCAGCAGGGAGTTCTCCTCGCGGTAGTTGGCAGCAATGTCCTGGTTCTCCATGGCTCCAGCCAGCAGGCCCGTGGCGTAGATCCGGAGGGGCTGCTCAGCCTCCTGCGCCCACTTAAAGAGCTTCTCCACAATGCCTTCCTGCGGGGAGGGTCAAAGGTTAAGGGTCAGCATCAGCTGTCAATGTGAAGCTCAAAACATTACAATATTACAAGCACAGTTACTCTGAGCCAGGAAGAGCTGGGAGTCTATGGGGCTTTTTCTATATGAATCATTACCCTCCCGCGTCGCAGCAGGTAGCCCATCTCAGCTATCATGCCAGACACGTGAATAATTACACAAGTAAAGGCTAATTATGAAGAGTTAACAAGTGTGAAAGAATAAAGGATTCATGAGTACAGGAGCAGGAAAAGGACACAGCCTGGTACACTGCAGACCAACAGATGCAGTTTATACTCCACAACTTGCAATTAGGGCTGGGTATCGTTTGAATTTTATCAATTCCGATTCCGATTCTGCTTATCGATTCCGATTCTTATCGATTCCCCATTTTCATTCCAAAATGGTAAAAAAAAAAATCAAATGAGATCAAATGTTTAAATAACAAAAACATTTATTCTTTTAAGTGTTAACTGAACATTCACAAAGTAAATAGTACTTACTGTTTACTAGTATTTACTAAGTACATACAATAAAAACATGATCCACAGACATGCGCTTCAAAAAAAAAAAAAAACAAGATAAAGATCAACCTAGAGCAGTTAATTAAACTAACTGCTAGGTGTTTTGGAGAGACTATTAGTGTTCTGGTCACAAACACATGCATCTTTATTTGTCCTATATTTTACTAGCCAAGTACATCACACACTATCCTCACTATCAACAAATGAACACCTCGTCCAGAGGTAACTGTCAAAACAAGCAAATGTAAAAGGGATTACACTTAGAGTTGTGTATTGTTTGAATTTTATTGATTCCGATTCTGCTCATTCTTGCTTATCGTAACACTGTGGTCTTTCAGATGGACGCCGTGCTGCCTTAAATGTCTAAAAGGACATGCATATTTAAACAAGCATGTAACAAATGGTGCAGCTCCAGCAGTCAATCTGGGAATCATGTCAGTCTCAGGATGAACCCCAAACCGAATAAAACTGCTCAGAACTAATTACAACATCAGAAAGCACCTCCAGCCATTGATCAACAGATCATTTGTATACTTTCACCTTAAAGGACAAATACATTACAGCTGGTTTGGTAAAATTATCTAAGCAGTGTGAACAGTGTATCTATGGGGTTAATCACCTCTCAGTGGCAGATGGCCGAATGGATTGTTGAAATGTAGATGGAGTCAGTATTAAAAATGTGACAGCATGTGTCACATGATGTAAACTACATGATCACATCTTACGATGACATCCTTTAAGGCTTGTTGTTAAATCCAGTGCATTTGCCCTGTAATGCCCACATAGTGGCAGGTGTGAACATGCAGGCAAATATTCCCCCACAGCTGACATGCCTGTTTTTGCTGTCAAAGTTTTGCAACGCTGTCCAACCAGGAGAATAGGTCATACACAGAACACATGAGCATGCAGACAAATCTCTGAGTAACACTCGCCCCTGAGCTGTGATGGGGCCCCAGGCATTCTACTGCCAGAGCCTTAGACACTGCTGGAGAGACACCTCTTTCTTAACAAGAGTCTGAGGGATCTGATCGATCTCCCAGCACCCCGATCATCAGTGAGTGGAAAACGGAACAGAGCCCCATTATTCCCTGACTCAGGCGATGCTCGCTTCCACACTGAGCACTGTCCTGAGTTAATTGCACAGAGCTCTACCAGAGCTTAGGTGTCGTTATTTTCAGTGTTATGCTATTTTGCTAGTGTGTTTAGCTCTACGGCAGCTCCTCCTGGAAGACATGTGGGAGCATTTACCTTCTCCTGAAAAAGCTGTAGGTGCGTTTACCTTCTCCTGAAGGCGGTACAGGTGTGCTTACCTTCTCCTGGAAGACGACGGCGGTCTCCAGGCCTGGCATGATATCCTGCAGCAGGCGGCAGGCGGCCGTGTTGAGGGACAGCTCTCTGCTCGTCATCACGTAGGTGTTCACCAGCTGCAAGGACACAGAGGACGAGACCGTCACTGCAGCTTACAGCCCTAACCCTAACCCTAAACCCTGACCCTAAACCCCTAACCCTGACCCTAACCCTAACCCTAACCCTAAACCCTGACCCTAAACCCCTAACCCTGACCCTAACCCTAACCCTAACCCTAAACCCTGACCCTAAACCCTGACCCTAAACCCTGACCCTAAACCTAAACCCTGACCCTAAACCCTGACCCTAAACCCCTAACCCTAAACCCCTAACCCTAAACCCCTAACCCTAACCCTAACCCTAAACCCTGACCCTAACCCTAACCCTAAACCCTGACCCTGACCCTAACCCTAACCCTAACCCTAAATCCCTAACCCAGGGAAACACAGCTACTCCCCACTGCAGGGATCTGCTCTTTGACCACTGTGCTGGGAATCGTAACAAACGTTCTGTTAATGAACCGTTACAAAACAAACTGCTTCAATTCAACACAGTCTAAACGTTCTGTTTTTTTCATATTAACTATGCAGACGCCCTCACTGAAGGTAACCTGTGGGTATGGCATTCGATGGGGAGATTGAGATTTGGACCCGTGACCCCACAGAATGAAAACCAGTTACCTCTCTGCTAACTACTTTCCACTCCAATACGAGAGAAGACAAACCAAAGCACAGCGCAGCACAAAGCTTCCTCCAGGGGCTCCTCTCCCTGCCTCGGCTTACCGCATTCATGAAGTCATCGTTCTTAAAGAGGATTTTGAGGAGGTGTCCCAGCATGCACTCTGGGTCGGCTCTTCCTGGTTGGTGCGAAAAGAGCAAGGGGCGGGGTCATGAAAGCCATCAGATGAGAAATTAAGGAGTGAAATCATAGCATCAAGAGAAAGGGAGTCACTGGTGGCAGAAACCAGGAGCAAGAGCGTTTCACACATACTTCTCAATGGACGTGTGTGTGCATGCACAGGCATCTGTGTGTGTGTTTGTGTGTGTATCTGCGTGTGTGCGTACGCGTGTGTGTGCTTGTGTGTGAAGGTGCAAGAATGGAAACTCTGGCTGTGATAGAAGCTGCTATTATATAGGCAGACTAAACCGTTTTATTAACCTTTTACTGTACCAATCACACAAAACTAATTCCATACAAAAGGACAATAAATGGCTCAGACAATACCAGAGCCACTGAGATGGAGACAAAATCTTGTTTCCCATTTGCCTGTATGCAGGGTGCTATGGGTTTATGTCTGTGGTTTGGTTGTTATTACTCCTGTCCTTAACACTTAAGCTCAATGAACAAGACACGTTTTCCATGATTCACTACATAACTGGCATTTAACGGATGCTCTTATCCAGAGCAACTTATATAGGTCACAATTTTTACATGTTACCCATTTATACAGCTGGATATTTACTCAGCCAATTCTGGCTTACGTACCTTTCCCAACTGGGGAATCGAACCAGCAACCTTTCGGTTACGAGCCCTGCGCTTTACAGCTGTGCTGGACTGCTACCCTCAACAACATTCAATGACATCATAAGTTCTGCTGTCGCTGTAAACACTTCAAACTTGTGCACAGATAGAAAGGAACACAGCATGTCTGTCTAAAAGCACAGTGATTGGACTGAATGTGCCCGTGTGCTGTGTGACACTCATCCATTTCCCAAACCTGCCTAGAGCGCAATCTCTCCACTTCACTGAAAACAGCCAAAAATATTAAAGCTCTTCATAAAACACAACAATATTACACATCTCCTGATATTTTACACACAATGATGTAAGCAAAGTAGGAGAACTGTTACTGTGTTACAGATGAGGAGGAGGAGGAGGAAGAGGAAGGCAGAGAGGAAAGTGAGGCCCACCTGGGTGGCGGTCATCGAAAGGGTCAGGGTCCACTTTGTGATATTCCTCAGTTTCACGCTCGATCAGCTCTGAGATTCTGCAACAAAAACAACCAAAAAGGTAACATAAACACTCAGAGATGAAAAGATCTTCTTAAAGTCCCCTATCACAACTTAATATTCACTATCATACATAAATTGGCATTAACTAATGGTTTATAAAACTTCCTTTCATGCAAGTGCCATATGATCATACTTTCAGATGTCATGGCACACAGATCCACTGGTCTTTGAAGACCCATTTGAGAGTAACTATAAAACCCTAAACAAGAGGCAAGGTGCAAATCTGCTATTTGGGGATTTTGAACACTTTTTTTTTACCCTGCCATCGTAATTAGCCCCGTCCCCCCGGGGGAAACACTGACTTGGTGAGGATGGACACCAGCTCGGCGGTGCCGCCCTGCCGGTCCCGCTCCCACTGCTCCAGCAGAGCCGACAGCTCGGCCTTCGAGTCGACGCCGGCGGACGCGGCGGCAGCCATGGCGGGCCCTGCAACAGCGGCACAGCGACACGCACACGGTACATTAACGGAGGCCCTGAACCGTAACCTCAACATTACGAGTTTAAATAAGCAACTGCCAACGAGAAAAAAAAACTTTCAAACAAAAATGTCAGATCTCTTAAGTTAACATGAATTATTTATTTTATTATTTATTACTGTACTCCAAGTACAGTAACTGTACCGCGCTGCAGCCGCTGATTGACCCCGGAGCGTCACACTCCAGCGGCCGGCCCAGCTGCCGCTTCCTCCGCACACGCTCTCCGGGGGCTCCGCGCAAGAGGCAACAGGTGACCGATTCAAGGCCGCGAAGGCTGCTCTGGAACCCGGCCAAGTGTGCGACAGCACGGCGAGCACAGCGGCGGGGTAGCGGTGCGCACCGAGCCGTCAGAAAGGTTATTAGCGAATGCAACCTGGCGGAGTGAAAACGAATAAAAACAGATCAACCGCGGACTGCAAACTGAAATCAAGCATCAGAAATAAAAACAGATCAAACACTGTCAGCAAGCTACTGTATATCTGCTCAGAAAATGCATCTCTGCTGGCGAGCTGGTAATTTTCTTATACAGCAAATTAGACAACAAAAGTTTCATCAGTTACCAGTATGTATTGTTTTAGTCTGAGAGTGTATTCTGATGAGAGAGTTAAATATTGTGGTTGAGCTGACAGAAGTTCTGCACTAAGTTAAGTTCTTTCTCCAGTATTGCATCGGGCCCCGGAGAGTACAGTAACGCTACGTAGCTCACTGAAAACAGGGTTAACTAGTTAGCTGGTTTCTTAGCAAGTGAGTTAGCTGGACTGGAGAAAAACTGAAGCCTTTGTAAGGGGAATTTAACAGAAACAGCTGTTCAGCAGCGGCTAGCCTGGCGGGCTGACGGATTCTCCAACAAAATAGACCGAAGCTTAAGAGCCAACGCGCTCATTCCCAGAGCCGGATCATGTAGCCGGCGAGTGCACAATTACGCTTAGGGAGACACTGGGACGGGCTTCCCGTTATTTAGCCAAATGGCAAGTTAGCTTACGTTAGCCAATCTCCACACAGAAACGTGAGTGCGATAACTGACATTTGCAGCAGCTGTCTAACTTTAGACCCTGTCAAACCGATCGTTTGCAAGCCGTGCATGTTCCGGGTTAGCCAGCTAGCGCTCACTGCTGCTGGAGGCAGGGTTAGCCGTTAGCCAGCTAGCGCACACTGCTAGCCCGACACCCCAGAAGACACACTGACTGCCCGGGGTCTGTCAGACACTCACTTCCAGATCACCATGTCTTACCTCGCTGTCCCGCTGTTCCCCCTCTCGCCCTTACAGTCCACTACGGGGGATTTTAAAAAGCTACCCGCGAACGCCCGCTGTCAGTATTTCTGTCAATACGACTGTAGGTACGTGTGAACGCAGCTGCCTTTTTAACGGCACACGTTTCTGCTCCCGTGTGCGAGAGCGTTTATTATGGCGACCACGTTCCCTACATCACACTCAGGCGACCGCTGTCGACTGCTGATGACGCACCAGCAGGGGCTTGATCATTACTCCGGGAGCGCAGAGCCCGGCCCCCGGTGCGCTCCAAATTCAAACTGCTTCTCTGGGAAATGACCACAGTTTTTAGACGTACCAAATGAGGGGATGCTGATAATATCAATCCGATTATTCTGAGGACGTGTTATAACATTTATGTGATAAATGATGAACGGTTTTGATGAACTGATGCTTTCTTGTTTTATGATAATGTTATCTTTTCAGTTATTTTCTAGGAGTCTCTCAACCGCCTGGGGTCAGGGTATAATTTCCCAGTTTTCCCCAAGAAGCCAGGGTTTTCTGTTTTTTCATCCCTCTGGAAAATGTACTGTATCATATGTATAGCGCTTTGTGGCAATCTCGATTGTAAAAATGTGCTACGACAAATAAAATTTGATATTTTATATATCAAATTTTCAATATATTAAAATTTAATATTAATTTATTGAAAGTCAGAACAGAAAGAATCCAGTTTAAATATGGTGTTGACCTGTTGGCGGACCATCATTATGAGAGAATTCAATTGAATGGTTGTTCTTGTAAATTATAGTTTCCTGTCTTGAAGTTCAAATTAACCACATAACACATGAATGGGATCCATAAAATAATTAAACAGTTGTGTGCATATGTTACTTGTGTGTATAGTTATGTTGTTTATAGTAATTATATGGTTTGTATGTAAAAGATACTTTTTTTAAATCTACTGAAAAGATCTAATGATCATTTGCGCCATATCATGATTAAAAAGGCAATGCTGACATCTACCGGGAATAGCATGCAACCGCAACGTCTTGCTAATTCAAGCATGCATACCCTTGACAGCATTAAGAAATTGCAAAAAGAGAGAGGCCAATTATAGTGCGGAATTCATGACGAAATGATATGGATAATCATAACTGTAAAACATTCATTTTCTATAGCTTTTTCTGTCTTTATATTTGAAACCTCAGTCACTACAATTACAACTAACTCCAATGCATTTCAAAAATAACCAGTGTAATGGATACATAGTTGCATAATTTTAATGTAAAAAGGAACATTTAAAAGACAAACAGCAAGGCACAATTATCGTAATTACAAGGAAAATTATAGTTCACACTTTCATTTGCATCAGCCAGAATGTTTATTAAAAACATGTTCTCACACTTTTTTTACTGACAGACTATGTAATCGTACATTTCTACTCACACCTCACATCAATCATGGCCTTCCGTCAGGATAAAACATGAAAAGGTACAAAACCAGCAGTAATAATACACTTCTAAGTGGTATGAAAAAGTATGTTTCAATATAAGATTTAAAGCACAAAATACGATCAGGTTGCAGTAGAGTAACTCAGTTTGAGACAGTGTGTGGTTTAGTGGAAAAAATTATATATATATATATATATATATATATATATATATACACACACACACATTACTTTGGTACTGAATACTTTGGTATTGAAGCAGTTTGCAACTAAGTTGCCTTCACTTCTCTTTCAAGAAAAAACAAAAACAGGAAAAGTCACCGTTGAAATACTGCTGAAATTACCTAAACCAATCACCATGTAACTGATCATCTGCATATGAACAGCAATAAAGTATGTTTAATAAATATAATTTCCTCAAACAAGACTACACAAGTAGCTATAGTGAGTAGTAGTTTACTGTTGTAGAACAGTTTGTAAAGCCACATTAGATATAGTTCAGGTGAATCCATTCCCTAGAAGACAGAAATTCTGATATGCAGCAAGACTCTGAGGGTCTTTCATTTCCACTGGCAGCATCCCTACAAGCCAAACCCTAACCCTAACACTCACCCTAACCCTAACCCTAACACTAATCCTAACCTTCCTCTCATTCACTCACATTAGAGGGACATTAGTGCATGTCAGTGCACATCTGGATTTGACACCTTTTCAGTTGTCTGTTATAAATCTGTTGTTAATAATGTGTAGTAAGATCTGAAAACATTAAAATCAAAGTGTGCATCAACTTACTGTGATGTGATGGAGATGATTTCATTTCTCAGAGATTTCTGTGATGGAAGAGACGCAGGAACACAGCAGTTACCTGCTCGGAAATCTCTGTGTGTTTGGCAGTGACTTCAGTAACCTTTCAATTCAAAATGAATTTGTTTGTTTTTGCTCTAATCCCATCTGATAAAACTGTCCTGCCCACTCATCCTGCAGCGATGGTTTTAACGTCAGATCTGTAACGCTGCACTAACGTTGTGTTAACGCTGATAACGTGCTATATGACAGTGCAGCAGCAGCAGGTGGCAGGGTAGTCCTCTGCTTTGACTGCGTTCTCTGTTCCGTACACGAAGTAAGTGTAGAAGCCTTCTTTCCACTTATACGACACTTTGGTGATGGGAACCAATTCAATGGTCTGACGCTGAAAAAGAAAAGCGTCACTTAGTCTCCAATC
>NC_050589.1:466704-496704 GCF_013368585.1 Megalops cyprinoides | reverse complement strand
TTACAGCAGCACCAGAGACATTACAGCAGCATCAGGAGCATTACAGCAGCACCAGAGACATTACAGCAGCACCAGAGACATTACAGCAGCACCAGAGACATTACAGCAGCACCAGGAACATTACAGCAGCACCAGAGACATTACAGCAGCATCAGTAACGTCACACCAGCACCAGAGACATTACAGCAGCACCAGAGACATTACAGCAGCATCAGGAGCATTACAGCAGCACCAGGAGCATTACAGCAGCACCAGAGACATTACAGCAGCATCAGGAACATTACAGCAGCATCAGGAACATTACAGCAGCACCAGAGACATTACAGCAGCACCAGAGACATTACAGCAGCACCAGGAACATTACAGCAGCATCAGGAACATTATAGCAGCATCAGGAGCATTACAGCAGCATCAGTAACGTCACACCAGCACCAGAGACATTACAGCAGCAACAGAGACATTACAGCAGCACCAGAGACATTACAGCAGCATCAGGAGCATTACAGCAGCACCAGGAGCATTACAGCAGCATCAGGAACATTACAGCAGCACCAGAGACATTACAGCAGCACCAGAGACATTACAGCAGCATCAGGAGCATTACAGCAGCACCAGAGACATTACAGCAGCACCAGGAGCATTACAGCAGCATCAGTAACGTCACACCAGCACCAGAGACATTACAGCAGCACCAGGAGCATTACAGCAGCACCAGAGACATTACAGCAGCACCAGGAGCATTACAGCAGCATCAGGATCATTACAGCAGCATCAGTAACGTCACACCAGCACCAGAGACATTACAGCAGCATCAGGAGCATTACGGCATCAGGAACGAGCATGAGTAACACTACACCAACAAAAAGACCTAACACAAGTAACATGAGTCACATACAGAACATAACACAAGCAGCATGACCCGAGGACAGCAGCCTCCTGCATGAGTCCGGATGGGCAGATTTTAGGCAGCGCTCTCAGAGTGCAGCACACGCCCGCAGCACACGCCCGCAGCACACGCCCGCAGCACACGCTCGCAGCACACGCCCGCAGCACACGCCCGCAGCACACGCCCGCAGCACACGCCCGCAGCACACGCTCGCAGCACACGCCCGCAGCACACGCCCGGAGCACACGCCCGCAGCACACGCCCGCAGCACACGCCCGCAGCACACGCCCGCAGCACACGCCCGCAGCACACGCCCGCAGCACACGCCCGGAGCACACGCCCGCAGCACACGCCCGCAGCACACGCCCGGAGCACACGCTCGCAGCACACGCCCGCAGCACACGCAGCACACGCTCGCAGCACACGCTCGCAGCACACGCTCGCAGCACACGCCCGCAGCACACGCAGCACACGCCCGCAGCACACGCAGCACACGCTCGCAGCACACGCCCGCAGCACACGCCCGCAGCACACGCCCGCAGCACACGCCCGCAGCACACGCAGCACACGCTCGCAGCACACGCCCGCAGCACACGCCCGCAGCACACGCTCGCAGCACACGCTCGCAGCACACGCCCGGAGCACACGCCCGGAGCACACGCCCGCAGCACACGCAGCACACGCTCGCAGCACACGCCCGCAGCACACGCCCGCAGCACACGCTCGCAGCACACGCAGCACACGCTCGCAGCACACGCCCGGAGCACACGCAGCACACGCCCGCAGCACACGCAGCACACGCCCGGAGCACACGCCCGCAGCACACGCCCGCAGCACACGCCCGGAGCACACGCCCGCAGCACACGCTCGCAGCACACGCCCAGAGCACACGCCCGGAGCACACGCTCGCAGCACACGCCCAGAGCACACGCCCGCAGCACACGCCCGCCCTCCTGCGCTTCATGACCGCTTACCTTGACAGATGAGGTGTGGGGCACCTCGACGGTGGTCTTGCTGTCCTGGAACATGGGGGGGGCCTTGACGTGCACATCCCAGGGTGCCGGGGCGGGTTGAGTGAAGGCGTCCACCCGCTGGCCTGGTGGGGTGGGCGGTGCGGGGCAGTTATTGACCATATGTGAGTCTGACTTTCATATCAGCGTGGAAATGTTCATTGTGAGGGTGCTGTGAAAGCCCCAGTGCGCTGAGCTGGGCTGGGGGCAGCATACAGGCTTCACATACGCAGCAGGCCAGCAAAGCGGCTTTGTAACTGGGTTCCTCATCAGACGGTTATGCACTCAAATCTGAATGAGCTCTGCTTGACGTTCTTCAGTAAGGGCATCACTAACATGTCCTGCTCTTTAGGGTGGTGCTGATTAGGTTTCTCTGCTTTGTGTATTGTGCTGTGCTGTGCTGTATTGTGCTGTGCTGTGTTGTGTAGCGTCTGTAGTTACCAGTGAATGGCTCTTCAGCCCATGCTGTTGATCTGGACTCTGTGAAGGTTTCCAGCCGATACTGCAGGGGAGACACAGACAGAATGAGCACAGCCACGCCACTCCTCCCCCAGCACAGCACAGCACAGCCACGCCACTCTCACTCTCTCCCAGCACAGCACAGCACAGCCCCTCTCTCCCAGCACAGCCCCTCCTCCAGTACAGCCCCTCTCTCCCAGCACAGCACAGCACAGCCCCTCCTCCAGTACAGCCCCTCTCTCCCAGCACAGCACAGGACAACACATCACAGCACAGCACAACTCCTCCCTCTTAGCTGCAGCACAAGGCTGTGCTTTCAGCAGACTCACTCCAGCCAAACCTACTCCACTACATCACAACAAGGACATGCTATACAAACACATGAAACGTCAGCGGTTTCATGAGAATATGAACCTCAGAGAAAGTGATTGGCTGGATGTAAGGACTGTTCTAAAGTCAGTCTGTTTGTTGTGTGTGGAGGTCAGGCGTCTGTTCGACAGCTGCACAGTCACTCTGCTGCAGCAGGTCTTGCTATGAAGGAAGGGCGTGGCTCCTACCCTGTAGGTGTGGAAGGACTCCATGTCGGTGATCACACTCTCCCTGGCTGGCTCGTTGCTGTAGCAACACTTACTGGAGACGTAGTCACACAGAGCTGCCCGCGCCTCAGCCTCGGAGATCTGGGAGACACTGTGCAAATCCCAACAGCTCAGCAACTCCTACCACACACTCAGAGCCTTCAGCAGCTCCTACCACACACTCAGAGCCTTCAGCAAACTCCTACCACACACTCAGAGCCTTCAGCAAACTCCTACCACACACTCAGAGCCTTCAGCAAACTCATAACACACACTCAGAGCCTTCAGCAAACTCATAACACACACTCAGAGCCTTCAGCAGCTCCTAACTCCTATTGAATGGTTCACAGGTAAGGAAGAGGACATTTACAGAGCCATCCCTGTGTCACTGCAGCATGTGAACAATGGTCCTCTTGTGATCTTCAGCGTGCGTAGGCCTAATGCATTCAACATAGCCAGTTAACTTGCTATTGTTGCAGTTATAACTGATCCTACCTCTATATGGACAAATGGATGACATGCTTCAAACATGACCATGCTAAAATGTATTGCTTTATAATTAAATGAATAGCTTACTAGCAAATACAAAAGGTAAGTTATTGCATTTTTGCTGCCCATAAACTGGTTGTAGTGGCAGAAGGCTAAATCCTACCAGCTAGGCACCATACATATTCAAATCTGAAAATCCAGGATGGGGGAGGGGGGGGGCAGCTGACACCTCATGAGGGAGGTGTGTGGAACCCTCAGTGTGAGTTTTCAGGTGAGCCATTTTTGGGGTGATCATGCTATGGATGATCTGGGGGTCCCCGGTGCTCAGATGAGGTTGCAGGAAGCAGTTGGCAGGCAACAGTTCTTGGAAAACATTGAAGATTTTATGGTGTCTTTACAATAATGACGGAATAAAACTATAAAATATTTAATCGCTCATACAAGAACAAGAGGCTCTTAGGACACATTGTCTGCAGTGAGGTGGGGGCCACAGCAGAAGCCAGTTTAACAGAAACTCACCTCCACTTCGGCTGAGGGGCAGCTGGACCGGGGGCGGGGGGTGGACAGGCAGGAGCAGGGGGGGGCAGGAATCCACCTGCTTATTTTCCCGATAAACACACAGTAACATGCATAAAGGTGCTGCTTCCACACACATGAATGATTGAGACAAATTGGCAGAATAAAACTCCATGTGATTATTGAACACAATAGAAAACACAGAGGTGACGTAACTGGCTGCGCCTCTTAGCCTAGCGTTTGGGCAGTTTTGACGGACGCACACACTCACCTCCCTCTCCGGATACGGTCCCCTCATACCCGGGAATGCTCCCAAACATTCCGGTGGGGGGGGCGGCCTTGCCTGGAAAATGAGCCGGTGCTGGTGGCACAAACATGGCTGAAAGAAGAAATGAAGAGTTTGAGGCAGCTGATAGAAGGTAAATTTAGTGAGAAAAATCAGAATGATTCCATGAAAATCAGCAGGAAACCAAACGCTTCGCCCACTAGTGCAGACGCCAAAGCTACAGCAGCAACTGCCTTCCAATTCCATTATTCAAAGACAAACCAAAAAACAAACTGTATATATATATAACTGAGAGAGAGAGAGAGGGAGAGAGAGAGAGAGAGAGGAGTATGGCTCCCTCTAGTGGAGAGAGAGAAAGTGGAGTATGGCTCCCTCTGGTGGAGAGTGAGAGAGAGAGTGGAGTATGGCTCCCTCTGGTGGAGAGAGAGAGAGAGAGTGGAGTATGGCTCCCTCTGGTGGAGAGTGAGAGAGTGAGTGGAGTATGGCTCCCTCTGGTGGAGAGAGAGAGAGAGAGTGGAGTATGGCTCCCTCTGGTGGAGAGTGAGAGAGAAAGTGGAGTATGGCTCCCTCTGGTGGAGAGAGAGAGAGAGAAAGTGGAGTATGGCTCCCTCTAGTGGAGAGTGAGAGAGAGTGGAGTATGGCTCCCTCTAGTGGAGAGAGAGAGTGGAGTATGGCTCCCTCTGGTGGAGAGAGAGAGAGAGAGTGGAGTATGGCTCCCTCTAGTGGAGAGAGAGAGTGGAGTATGGCTCCCTCTAGTGGAGAGTGAGAGAGAAAGTGGAGTATGGCTCCCTCTAGTGGAGAGAGAGAGTGGAGTATGGCTCCCTCTGGTGGAGAGAGAGAGAGAGAGAGAGAGTGGAGTATGGCTCCCTCTAGTGGAGAGAGAGAGTGGAGTATGGCTCCCTCTGGTGGAGAGAGAGAGAGAGAGAGAGAGTGGAGTATGGCTCCCTCTAGTGGAGAGAGAGAGTGGAGTATGGCTCCCTCTGGTGGGGAGAGAGAGAGAGAGAGAGTGGAGTATGGCTCCCTCTAGTGGAGAGTGAGAGAGAAAGTGGAGTATGGCTCCCTCTAGTGGAGAGAGAGAGTGGAGTATGGCTCCCTCTGGTGGAGAGTGAGAGAGAGAGTGGAGTATGGCTCCCTCTGGTGGAGAGAGAGAGGGAGAGTGGAGTATGGCTCCCTCTGGTGGAGAGAGAGAGAGAGAAAGTGGAGTATGGCTCCCTCTGGTGGAGAGAGAGAGAAAGTGGAGTATGGCTCCCTCTGGTGGAGAGAGAGGGAGAGTGGTGTATGGTTTTAATATTTAAAATAATTTTTATACAGTTTATTATTAATTTCAATAACTCGTTGAGAACACACCTAGAGAGACGTATTATGTACGGCTCTTAATATGTGTAAGTTATACCTTTGAAGTGCTGTCATAATTTTATTTTAAATTAATTTAAAATAAATGAACCCAAACTGCAAAGTCAAATATTTGTCAAACTCAACGGGGTGACATTCAGAGAATAAAAATGTTATGCATTCGTAATATTAATGTTACTGCATTAATTTCAGAAATTCAGTCAGCATTTACCCACTCCTTCAAGTAAAGAAACGCTATTCTATACTCAAGCTCCTGGTGAATATTTAACTCCGCGTTACTGAAGAATGCGAGACCGAATGTAGGCTACGCATTGCATATTTGATTAGTTCCTCAATAAATTCATTTCTCTAAATGAGTAAAAACATTATTTGTGTCGTGACACAACAATTGGCAAATTTAGAATAAAAGTTTAATTTGGAAACGGAATATTGTTCTCCCGGATCACGTTTTGTGAGACTGGATCATTATCAAAAACACGCAAGAACGATCAGCCTGAACCGAAGCCTTAAACACACACCCGCTCCCCGGGGAAAGGAAAAACACAGACATTAGATCGTTTTTTGGAGTAAAGACTAAGTATGGTAGATGGTAGTGATAGGCGTGTGTGGATTTATTTAGCGACCAGTTTTCATGTTAGTCATCTTTTGAATAATTTGGCGATAGCGATTGTAGCCTAGGCTATTAGTGAGCTAGTTTCTGTACTGTTGAAACTACTGTACGTTAAATAAAATTTGATTTCAGGATACGTTGAATTCATGTTAAACGACGACCGCAAGCACAGTGAACCCATTAAACAGGTTTTTATTCTCGAAGGTAACTCAGGGCTCCCGCTCGTTGACACAGCAGATTAACTGGGACGACACAGCCAGAGGCTCTGGCTGCAACAGTCGTTTAAAAAGCGGTGGGGTAACCGCTTTGTAAATCAAGGACGTAGGACTGGGCTACTCACCGCACGCTATTTTCTCTGTAGCCTACTACAGAACAGTATTCTGTTTGAGTATGTTGTACATTTTCATATATAACGTTAGCTTGTTACTTATTTCGCTGATCGTTAATGAACAAGCTAACGTTAGCTGGCCAGCTGTTTTGTCACTGACATAAGCCTATTGCTGAGGCAAAGTTAGGTACTTTAGGTTAGGTAAGTTAGGTTAGTGAGGGATCAGCTAGCTAGTAATACCGGTGGGAGAATTATGTGACCAACTTTGTGAAGAAAACCTCACCATAGTATTCAGTCGACATTTTAAGTTTTAGAAGCTGCAGGCGAATAAATGTTTTAATTGAGTTAAACAAAAAAACGTACACACAGTATGTACTGTACTTCCATGCTTTCCTGTTGTTCAAGGCCACAGATTTTCATCAACGTTGCATCTGTTTTCCCTGGCTATACAGAGAGGGAAAACCTGTCTGCTGTGTGTAGTCCATAACTGGCAGTTTTCTGCTGTGATCGGATGGCATGCCATCATTACATCAAAGTGTGACATTTAGTTATGTGGATTAGTGTCATACACTTTCCATCTCCTTGAGGAAAATAACTCTCTCATATGTGGGCCTAATGAGACACGTCCTAATGTTGGGCAAACTCAGCCCCAGATGTGCATCTCCTACGTCCAGATAAGCTTAGTAGTAACAGGTGTGCAGCTCTTCTTGAAAGCACTTAAGCGGTATTTACACGCACATACCTTCTTATTTCAAGCCATCCTGATATTGTTTTATTCTTCAATAAAGATATATGCTCCTTTAAGGACTGGGATTACGTATAAAATTCACAGCAATTTGTGCCCCCACCGCCAATATCAAACTCTCTCCTACGCCCTTGCCTGAGGTAACGTCCCGCTCAGGGTGTCCCGCACGGGAATGGAAACCGGCATCTTCTCAGTTCCTTTGGCACCACACTGTTCTGGCGGTCTGAGTTCACATCCTAACGTGTGCTGGAGGATTTTTCATTTGCGTGCACTTCCACAGTAAACCAATGCACTACACGCCACCACCATGCCATTGTATTTTTGCAAAATTCTCCGTAAAAATGTTCAATGATTTGATAGACATCATTTTTATCTTTTAGTCCCAGGTTAGACTTGTGTAGCAGTGGGTGATATCTGGCGGTGGCGGAGAATTCATTGATATTTATCCTAAATGTGTTTTACTTGCTTGGCAGGATTAATTAGCAAAGTTAATTGAGATGAGAATTCCACTTACTTGAAGCATCTGATTCCTGTTCATTTGGTTAAAGTTAATATGGTAGTTCTTTTCTCCATATTAAAGTGTTTGGACTGTATAAACACTTGCGAAAACATGACAGCTTTACATCAAAGATTTCTGGTTTCTTAATAATGAGAACAATTTAACGTAATCCAAATACTCTATTTAATCTAATGTATTTAATGTGGAGCAGACTATGATACTATAACACTACAGAACACAATAAACAAAAAGAAAACAGGCCTCTGATGGATGATTATTTCTCAGATTAATAATGAAAACAAACTGAGGAAAAGTTACACGTTTAAAGATAAGTGCACCAGCAGCTGCGGGGTTCAGCTAAGGATGGCGAGGATCTGCTTTGAAAAGAAGCACCTAGAAGAGTTATTCACTTTGAACATCAGCAAAACGCACACATTAATCTGTATTTAACAGTATAATTATCACATGCAAGTGGGTTGGCTAATCTATTAATGTACATAATAGACAATAAATCTGACGGAACACCCAAACATCTCCACTAAATCACGGAAAAAAACATAGCCTACTCAACACTCAGCCATAAAACAAATGGCCAGAGTGTATTTATGCGTTTTTTCATAACTGACAGCGTAGCATAAAATGCCAATTCACATATTCTTTCATGCAATTTTGTTTAATTTTTAGTGAAATCCGACCAGAATATTGTTACACAAGCAGAGATAGTTTTCCTGGTGCTGAAATAAAAACTTAGAGAATTTTTTTCTCACCTACTTTTAAAAATCCTGATTGAACCGAGGAGCAGGTCTTCAAGAAGAAGATTCTAACAAAGTCTTGGCATATACTGTATTTTTATATGAGTACAATTCCTTAGGATGTCAGGACGTGTGTTTTTATTATTTATGGTCTCCGTCACTAGTATGTCCAGCCAATCAGTTGACGAATGTCAAGGGGGGAAAAACGGAGCCAAGCC
The DNA here is from genome assembly GCF_013368585.1 of Megalops cyprinoides. Taxonomy (NCBI): domain Eukaryota; kingdom Metazoa; phylum Chordata; class Actinopteri; order Elopiformes; family Megalopidae; genus Megalops; species Megalops cyprinoides. Next base: position 487,978 of record NC_050589.1, on the reverse strand, counting down.
TCTGCCATACATTATGTGCAACATACATAACCCACACAGGAAATCAGCGAGGTCTGCATGAGAGTCACTACATACTCATCTTAACCCATACATGCAAAACTCCGCCATGTAGAAAACCTATTTAAAAAAGGCTTTCATCTTACAAAAACGCCAAGTTACTCACAGGTGCTAACTATTTAAGTCAGTAGTCTTCAAGTCAGTAGAAACACTTGCAAAAGTATGCCTGCCATTAAAATTATGTCCCACAGTACGAGTAAGAACCGTTTTCACATATAACGTCTTTTTTCTTACTAGTGGTATTAACGTTCATAATACTATTTTTTCGAACTAGTGGCTTTAAATTTGCTTCTAGCTAGAATTTTGTGGTCACTGATCCAAATGTCACTAGTTAACCAGGGGTTGATCAGGTAAAATGTCATCTGTTGACCATGAATCACAGAAAACAAAACAACTGTTGCATCATATCTACACAAGGCCTCTTAGCCAGCTAACAACTTTAACATAAAATTATAGTTCCTGAGGTATGTGAGGGGCAAGTCAAACAAAATATGGCAAAAGACAATGAAAGGTAGAAAAAACACCATTTGGAGGAGTGTGGATAGAATATAGAAAGCTTTTCTCCTTTAGTCCCTCCCGTTGAAATGAATCTTACTGTCAATTCAAGATGCAGGGAAATGTATTTCACCAGTGATAACATTGCTGCCAACAGTGAGGAGAAAACGATAACCGGTGAGAATAAGGCCCTCTGGTTAGACTAAATGGCACGTGTGAGCAAATATCTGTCATCAGAAAGAGCTTTAATGTCACTAGGAAGAAAAATAACATAAAAAATTGTTTTGGATAAAACACTTAATGGTACGAACATTATCATCACAGTACGGGCAAAACTGGCACTAGTGAGATGGTGGAGACATGGGTGCTGGCCTCAGCGTGATGTGCTCCCCTGCCACAACAGCAAATTCCAGCACCATTTCTAACATCCCCGAATTTACCAGAATACGGGGGCAGCATTATACAGATTGAATATCAGTAAAACAATAAGAAGAAACTTCAGAAGAAAAGCAGAACTATAAGAATGCGTGTTTGCTGTTTATGTAACTTTTTAAACCCCTGTCCATGGCAGGTATGTGAACAACTGCAACGACGTTTCACAGCCTGAGTGGCACAAACCCTATACAAAATGGCTTTCCACATGAAGAATATAAGATATACTCCATCCCTCACATGCACACACATACATTCATTTGGTACACATAAGAACAAGTAATCTGGTGATAGAAAAAGACAAATTTAGGGAAAAAAATATCTTGAAAATTATTATGGAGTTTTTGAGTAGCAATCAGTTTTAAGGTACTGCATGCACATACTGAGTGTGTGTGTGTGTATGCGTGTGATTGTGTTGTGTGTGTGTGTGTGTGTGTGTGTGTCTACATGCCAACCATATTTGCACACCTGCAACATTTTCCATCCTGATTTTGTAAAGGATGTGGCACAGACCTCTGTTCGCTGCACAGCCTCCATCTTAACACCAAAGCTGGAGACGAAGCGCAGCAGAGTGCGGTAAACAGCCCTGTGCATCTCCGACCTCAACACTGAGGTTGGCTTGTGCATCTCCGACCTCAACACTGAGGTTGGCTTGTGCAAAGGTGTGTGGGGTTTTGCCATCAGCTAGGAGGATGAAACACAAGCACACCAGCATTGTTGTTGGTATGGGTTCAAAAGAGGATTCAGTTTCTATGTCTTGTGCAAGTTGGACACTTGCACTGAGCATCTGTAGATGTATGGTACAGAATATCATACATACATATATATATAAAGCAACTCACTGTCTGTCAGCACACACTGCGAGGCATTGCTCAGGTGGGGAGGGGCAGGAGGGCAGTTTATGGGGGAAGAACTGATTAGTGGGGTATCATGAGAGTGAGGGTTACAGCCTTCTTACTCATCTTAAAACGGAATGCTGTGCTGCATATTAATTTTGGAGGGGGCTCGTGTAACATTTTGCATACATGTTGTGTTTGCAGTGCTGGTATGTTAGTTACGTTACTGTGATAGCAGTATTTATGAGTTGCTGCAGGACTGGTGTGGTGGTTACATTATTGTGAGAGTGGCACTGACCTAATGTGTGCAGTCCTCCATGGTGGTTGCATTGATGTGATAGCAGTATTTATGCAGTGTTGCAGTACTGGTGTGGAACCTGTATGTCGTACGGTCAAAGAGGGCATTAAAGGGCATCATGACAAGTGAAGAGCATAACACCATTCAAGCACTACCGCAATTTAACTAACCTGAACAGACAGCCTAGAAACTAAGCAAAGGCAAGTACAGCATATGACACAATCACTAGCTCACAGTAGCTATAACACATGGTGATACTACAAGTAAAATAAGTGACAAGTAATAAAAGTAGCAGTCGTTAGAGGGTGGGGATTAAGGTGGCACCGAGATGCAGTCTGAAGAGGTGGGTCTTCAGTCTGCATCAGAATATGGCCAGTAATTCCGCTGTCCTGACCCCTGTGGGAAGCTCATTCTAACACTGGGGGACCAGCACAGACAGGGATCGTGAGAGGAGTGACCCCGTCAGGAGGGGACAGCCAGTTGCCCAAAGGTTGCAGAACGTAGTGGACTGGCCAGTACATATAGTTTGAAGACCAATGGTAGGTATGAAGGGGCTGTCCTATTCACTGTCCTGTATGCCAGCACCAAGGTTTAGAACTTCATGAGAGCGATAACAGGAAACCAGTGAAGTGAGGAGAGAAGGGGTTATAACCCTAACCCTAAACTACACAGCGGACCTGATCACCATTTACACACAGCTCCTGTCTGGAGCTATTTACTATAGTGTCAGGTTTAGTTATAAATTAAAATATTTCATCTTGGATAATATATTAATTAGAACAAATTGAAGTGACACTTATTAAAAAGTACATTTATGGAATTTTGCAAATGACCTTATTTCCTGCTTGTCTTTCTGAGAAACAGAAACGGTGTCCAAACCTCAGTCACCTTTCTTTCAAGCTCCACATCCTTGTGGTGTAATTACCACACTGCCTCATGTACAAACTGGTTTTGTGTGGTTTTTATTTTTAACTGAAGGACACACATCATCCCTTCACATGAAATTGCCCTGTAAAAAAACACAATCTGCTACTGAAGACCCTGCCTCCCATTGAATGTAAAGGTCATATTAGGAGCTATAACTCTCCATCTCAAAATGTAAAAGTGATTTTAGCTTCATTGGGTTAGGTTTTATAAATACAGAAAGGTGACCGTGTTTCTACATTGAAGATGGTAGTGTAGCGTAGCAGTAAGGAACCGAAAGGTCACGGGTTCGATTCCCTGCTGGGGCACTGCTGCTGTACCCTTGGGCAAGGTACTTAACCTGTACTTAAGCTGTATAAATGGATAACAAAACATGTAGAAAATGTAACCTATGTATGTCACTCTGAATAACAGTGTCTGCTAAATAACAATAATGTAATGTCACGCATAGAGCCAGGGTTATAAATCCCTGGGAGGCTGAATGCGGGCGACCTCTGGTGGTGGTTCTGAGATGGTGCATCTCCAGGGAAGTTGTGGGCGTAGCTGAAGCTGGTCACGCAGAGACCCGTGAGTGATGGATGAGATGCAGCACTGGCTGAAAATCAGCGAGTCACGTGACAGCTCGCCTCAGCAAATTCGAGTACATACACTACCATATATCACAGTCAGATATGTTACAGACAGGCATCGTGGCTGAGAGGAGCAATCCCAAGGCCAGCTGCCCCAAGGTTGCAGAGCAGAGTGATCTGGAAAGCACATATGGTTTGAAGGCTGATAGGAGGTGTGATTGGAGGTAGGACTATCCATGATAGTCATGGAAAAATAAAAAGAAAACATACTAAGAACTGTTTTAGTAATTCATTTTTTACATAACTTTCAAGCTAATCCCAATAGCTAGCTGGATTGATGCTGCACACGCGATTTCGGAACAGTTGCGTGTTCTCATCTTAAATCAAAGCCAGGGGTGATTCCAGAGACAAAGTTACTGCAAAGTTATTGACAGCAGTATCTCTCTCACTGCATCTTCACACAGACACGTTATCAAGAGCAACGGGAGAGAGAAATCAGCTTCAGATGAGTCCACTTGGGGTTTATGGGATTTGGAGTGCAGTATGGAATGTTCCCCAGAGTCGACATTAGTTTTCCCAGATGGACCTAAATTACTCAGGATGTGGAGAGGCCAACACTTTAGTGGAACTTTTAAGTGTAGCTGCTAGGGGAACAATCTAAGGTCAGCTTCCTCTTTTACATTACCTGGACTTCCTGTTGCTGAGGGTAAGAATCCTTCACTGATGGCACCATAGGAGAATTCATTATGACTAAAAAATGAAACAGATCAAAAGGGAACATCATTTATAGAAATTGTAACCATTTCAATAATCCTGTGACTATTTCAGTACAGCCAGATTTCAGTATGGGTTGGACAATGACTGTTTTGTAATTTGCAATATCAATAATGATTCAAAAATGGGGATTTATATTTTTCTGGATATATTACATATACATTTGTGTGCTGCAGAGACTCTTAAATTTAATAAAATCTGGAGCTGTAAACGTTTAGAAAATGCTAATTTAACATTTACTCACCTCAGAATTGGTCTCCTGTCCATGTTGGCTGAAAAATGGACACAGAAAATCACGTGCAGCTAATATTCAGTGACTCTCAGGCTGAACTCACCAAGTACATCAAACCAACCGTACACGTCTCTCACTTCCTGATTCTAACAAAAACCAAGAGAGGGGGCAGAGTGAGATTTAAAAATCTCATGGAAATCGATAGCTCTCAACAAAGTCACCATCTCACCATCTGATTTTACATAATTAAGTTTAATAATTAATACACCATGCCGATGCATAAATTATCCTATAAACTATAAGTGTAATCTGCATTCAGGAATTTTTCCTTAAGCAAATATTTCTCAGGCAAGATAAGATTCTCACTCACACTGCTGGAAGGAAAGAGGACAAACAGGATAGCAGGCCTTTAATCATGTAAACAAGCTTCAGAGAGATTTTCATCAATTTATAAAGTAACAGTCCCCATAACTGGACTCAACTTCCTCTAATGGCACAATGCTTCAGAACCATTGGAACAGTTTTACGAGCACATACTGTAATATGTAGAGAGCATGCTAATGTTCTCATATTTTGACTGTTTTAAAGGCTATTATGCTCATGAATAAAGTAAATGGTCTCCTCACCTGGTGAACTTCTCAGCACAAATTTCTGAGCTGTTTGCTGTGGTTTGCAAGACCCTGCACACATGCAGAACCTGCAGGAAGTGACACCTACCGCTGATCTTAGCAGATTCAGTCTGTAATGCTGATGAGAGAGAGACACACTCCGCTTCATGACTGGAAGCCTGTTTGTGTGTTTTAGAGGCCAGTCATGACACAGAAAGAGAAATATTACAGTGTTGGCTTCCATGATGAAATGTGTGAATATTAAGAAGCATGTGGCATCAAGTAAAGTATAGCATTTTTAGAGTATATTTGTTGTGTTTTTGGTTCTTAGTTAATTGCAGGTATGACTGAATACAGACTGCACTGTGTTAAGTGCATGAGTGACATTTAGTACTTGGGATTAAACAGGACTTGAAGCAGGTGGAAGGAATTATTGACTGTACAGCATTTAAGTGGAAATGTTGATGCGATTATGACTCTAAATTATATTGAATGACATTTTCATTTTCAAATTTATGACCCTATTATTGACAATAGACAATACCAGTATACCAGAGATACCAACAACACAGACCATTGCAGTGATTCATGGAGGATCAGCCCATTGGAGGAACACACACATATATTAACTATATATAAACTACATGAAGGAAACATGCAGGGTAACATGGTGCCCTTGTGAGGTGCACATTCATAACAAGCCAGCAAAGTAGCTGGCTGGCAATCACAGTCGACAGTGCCGTAGCTAGTCTAGTCTGGTACAGTAGTAGAGTACTGTTTCAGGATCATAATCCACAATAGGACAGCTCGCTAGGTCACTCGCTACTTTGCTAACTTGGAAATTGTCTTTGATTTGAAAGACCCTCTCCGTTCGTTTGGTTCGAGGAGGCGGGGGCTGGTTCTCTCATTATGTCGTCCTGCATGAAACGTACAGGCATGAATGGTGAAACGCCTTCTCCCCCGAATCCCCGCAGCACCGCCAGCACCCCACCTCCCCCGGAGGTGATCACCGACGCTGCCAAAAGCTTCCGGGGTTCGTTCACGGTCCTGGAAGATAACTACAAATGATAACACGATTTATAAAGCATATGTTTGTGAAACACACAGTTTTCTAGTGAAATATTAAATTATTTAGCTACATCCCACACATAAGCAGTGTATAGATCTGCAGGTGTAGTTAATATGGTTTAAGGAGAAAAAAGTAATCCGTGTTGCGCTTCCTCCCGCGGTCCGCTCTTATTTCCCATCGGCCCCTGCGTCTCCCTCTCTTCCTCTCCGCTGTCTAAGGAGGTTAGTCACACCGCTGGTAAGGCAAAATAATCTTTCATCATCTCATCAGTCTGCGTTTTTAGAAACCATTTAGAGACATTAACCCTCAAAAAACACTGTAAAGTAGATGTCCGTGGCATTATTCCGGAGATTTGTGTACTGGTGCTGTTAAACAGAGCGTAGATGTTGGCCCGCTGCTCATGTCTTAAGTGATCTGCGGTACTCCGTATTCTCCACCTCGACAGTGCGGTACCGTGCGGCTGAATTTATCCCACGTTAACTATTATTTATCCATGTAGTCAGCTGAATGCGATGTAGGTGATAAGGTCATTTTGAGCCGCGGGACAGTGTAATGTTTATATGTGGCGAGGCCTGTGCCGTTAGTGTAAGGCTGTGCTCTTTGGCTTCGGGGCTTGTTCTTGCAGTAGAGCCGCATGTTAGCAGCAGCTCGTTGAAGCGCATGGCCGTGTCGCTGTGCCCATCCACGCTGCCTGAAAGCAGGAGGACAAATAATGTCTTGTCCTTGTAGCCGGAATTTATCAATAGCTGTTAACACTGCAGGGAGAGGCGATTGAAGAGACAAACCTAACCCAGACGCGGCTGCCGTGCGAAAGCCTGTGCTCGGTGTACTAACTGGCAGTTGGTGTAAAAATAAAGGCAATGAGTTGGATTCAAAGGCCTGAGTGTTGAGATGACAGCTAGTCCCCGGTTAGTCGGTATCACGGTGTGATTCTGCACTGCGCTCACTCTGTTCGGGTGCCACGTTGAGGTGGATGAGCGTTTTGCCCTGATCAGTAGAAGTGAAATGATATTCCTGTGATTGAGGCCCCCAAGCACAGGGGGAAGTTTCAGCCTTTTCCCAGACTGATTGGGCTTCACTGATGCTCGATATGTTTGGCGGCTCCATAGCCAGCGAAGTGAAGTTTGTGTCGGTAAATGCTGCCAGTAGCTGTAGTTCTGCTTCATGCAGTGAGACGTACCTTTGGGTGGTAGTGTTGATTGCGCCTGTGCTGTGGTGTTGGGGAAGGCAGCGTGCAGTGCTCTGCAGGGCAGTAAGTGCTAAATGCAGGTCAGTCTGGACTGAGCTTCTGGATGAAAACAGGTGGTATTTTGTGCTTTGTAGAGAAATTAACGTTATTCTTCTCTTGCTCGTCAGACACCATGGCAGCACTAAGGCCTCTGGTCAAGCCCAAGATTGTAAAGAAAAGGACCAAGAAGTTCATCCGCCATCAGTCCGACCGCTATGTCAAAATCGCGGTGAGTACGACGGCCACAGCATGCAGGATCACTGTGCATGCAGCTGCATGTGTGTGGGGGTCAGCAGAGTGTGTGAAAGCCACCGCAAGGCCCAAACTGTCTCTGCTATGCACATCTGTGTGATGTCTGGGGTCCTCACTGATACTGTATTGACTGTAATATTTCACTGTACCTGTCTGCCATTTGTCACAGGCAGTAATTTCCCTCCCACGGTGTGCTTGTGATCTCTGTCCTGTGGCGTTTGATTTGAGCAGCATGCAAGCAGTTTGTGTGTTAAATGCTAGTGATGCGCAGATTGCCCTGTGGTTTGGGTGGGTGGCCAGTGTGCGCTTCTCCGTCCTCCCCTGCAGAGAGGTCGGGCTTCACACGGCCAGCGTTCCACTCCAGCTACACACACTGCATCACTGGGTGTCTCCTCTCAGACGGTTTCATTTTGCCTTTTTTCTCTGTTAGAAAAACTGGCGTAAGCCCAGAGGTATCGACAACAGGGTCCGCAGGCGGTTCAAGGGCCAGATCCTGATGCCCAACATCGGTTACGGCAGCAGCAAGAAGACCAAGCACATGCTGCCCTCCGGGTTCAGGAAGTTCCTGGTCCACAACATCAAGGAGCTGGAGGTCCTCATGATGAGCAACAAGTAAGAGCCGAGACGGCCTCCCACTGCGAGGGGAATGCGAGCTTCTGAAGGGGACTTGCTGGTAGTGACCTGCATGGGAGGAGCTTCGCCACGTGGTCCAATCATTTCACAGATTTAAACCAGCCAGTGGGAAAAATGTCTGCCTTCACTTCACTGAAATACAAATATGATACAGATTTAAATGAATCAAAATACTTTCCACAGAAAACGCTGTGATTAACGTGGGCCTGTTAGTCATCGATAACATAAAGGGGTTGCTTTGCTGTGGTCAGGGCAGAAACGTGGCTTTTTGGGGTCCATTTGATGTCTGCAGTCTAAGCGATTGTGTGGGCCCAGCTCTGGAGGTCTTTGTAGGCAGAGGAGATCACTCACCCCATCCGTGTGGCATCATCCATTTTTAATGATACCATTGTGATCATGTATAAAAATGACTCTTACTGTGAATAAGAGAATCACATTGTAGATTTGGATTCAATTTGACCAAAAGGAGGAGGGTGAAGAATGGATGCTTCAGGCGCTCTGAATGTGCCGGTGTGTGTAAATGTGTTCCTGCATGTAAGAGGTGTAAAAGTGGGATTGGTTGTTACTAGAACTCGCAATGGCAAAAGTGATAAATAAACTTGTGTGGCTGTTGTGCCTCGTCAGCAGTGCTGTTCCTGCCCTCTCCGTCACTGTTACTGTTGGGTAGTACTGAGAATTGCAGCTGAGTTTCTCTAGGTTCACACAACTGTCTGCCAGACAGAACAAAGTGACTTTGCTGCCAGATTCCTTGTTGTAGCATCAGCTGTAGCGTTTTGTTGAACACATGGAGTGTGACGTTTGTTTAACAGTGTTTTCCCTACTGCAGGACACATTGCGCAGAAATCGCCCACAACGTGTCGTCCAAGAACAGGAAGCTGATCGTGGAGAGAGCAGCACAGCTGGCCATCAAGATCACCAACCCCAACGCTCGCCTCCGCAGCGAGGAGAACGAGTGACCTGCCTCTCTCTGCGACCACTCGCTCAATAAAGCCTCACACATTTACAATTCCCCTCTGGCCTCTTCTTTTTGTCCTGCAGAGGTTGTATTTGGTTGTACTCGGATCATGTGGTGACGAGCAGGGTGCTTAACCAGAAGGTTGCTGGTTCGATTCCCTGCTGGGGCACTGCTCTTGCAGCCTTGCATAGGGTGCCTAACCCAGAATTTCCTCAGTAAACATCCAGCTGTATGAATTGTAACCCATGTAAGCCGCTCTGCATCAGAATGTATGCTAAATGACAACAGTGTAATTGTAAAAATCAAATTGAATATTGAAGTTTTCCATTTGGGGTCTAAACTGATTTTGCTGAAAAACCCTGAACAGCCTGCAGAACCAAACTAGGCTGCTGCCTGCTGCTGCTGAAAAAAGCACATTTGGCACAACAGAATGAAGTGAAGGCTGCAGCCTGGTGGACGCCCGGGCCCTGCGCTGAGAGGGAGCAGACGCTTAGGCCTGAGCCTCACCGTGGAGACGGGCTGCCTGGCCTGTGAGGTGACACGGGTGTGTTTCCTCCCGGGCCGCAGCAGGCCAGAGCAGGTAAGAGATGCACACCTTTAACCTGACAGGGCAGGTGAGGCGGTGTCTGAGGGCAGAGTTGGCCATGTGAAGTGTAGCTGCTTGACCTTTGTGGGAGCAGAAGTGTATCAATAGTCTGCTTGATGTGTTTTTGAAAAGGCAAAATTACATGTTAATATGCGAGGGAGAGTCTGCAAGAGAACTGTTGAGTGTGTGTGTGAGTAATAGTGATATGTTCGCGACCGAGCCAAGTCTTTTGAACGGCTCTTTGGTACGAATGAAGAGATCCGAGACTTTAAACTGATGAGCCGGAAATAGGAGTATTTTCCCCATGCTCAGTGGCAGGGCCCGTTTAGAGACTGCTGCAATAAAAGCATTAAGATATGAAAAAATAAGTATAAAAATTCTAATGCCAGAATGCCTATGGTGACCTCAAATAACCTTGAGAGCTGTTCATTTTATCATTGCGCCCAAATTTCACTGCATGCCTTAGGTTCAGTCAATGTAGCATAGTGGTTACAGAGCAGAAATCGTAACTAAAGGGTCGCTGGTTCAATCTCTGCTGTGAGAGAGATTGATTTTTGCCTCCTGATTGTTTAATGGCGGTTACGTTGTAAAGTACAAATACATGATGACATCTGGTCTGGCAATACGAGTATCATTATATGATATGATTATTTTGCAGATAAACCTAGTAATCCTGGGCGGCAGTGTAACATAATGGTTAAGGAGCAGGACTTGGACCCTGCTGGGACACTGCTGCTGTACCCTTGAGCAAGGTACTTAACCCACAGTTGCCTCAGTAAATATCCAGCTGTATAAATGGATAACATTGTAAAGAACTGTATCCTATGTAAGTCGCTTTGGATAAAAGCGTCTGCTAAATGAATAAATGTAAATGTACTCCCCGCCCCCTAAAGGAACGATGAGCCATTCTTTTGAACGGCGCTCAGAAAGGAATGGAGCCATAAGATCCTACTCCCTTCAAAGAGCCGTTATTTCTATCACTAGTAAGTAATGCAACCTCATGAGTGTGTCTGCGTGTGTTTAATAGATTGAGTTTGAAGAGGGGAGGCTCTGAATTGCGGCTGTGTACCGTGAGAATGATTTTTAGGTCAGGCAGCCGTGGCTAAAATGGTGCTTTAGCAAAGAGTTTGCCCCCAGGTAACGGCACTACAGAAGTTTTTGGAGATTTAAAAGGTAAGTTAATGACTTGTGGCAAAACATGCATGGCTTCAAAAGCCAGGACTTTACCTGTCTGAGGAGCTGCTGAGCTGGGGCTGGCCTTGGAAAGCTCTCCCACTGCCAAGCTCGCAGTGTGGGAGTCTCATACATGACCCTCTTGTGAGTTACACTGACAGCTGAACTCACCGGTGTGTCTAAAAACAGCCACACACACTTTCATCTCCTAACAATGTAAAACTGGGGCATTCATACCAAATGACTCATTGACAGTCATTTTGTTGAATTCTTCAACTGAATTTTTTTTTGTGCCTGAGGGTTTACTTAAGAGAAACTTCTGCTACAGCTCTGTCAATGGTGGCTTATATTTGGAAAAAAAGAGTCTTTGTTTCCCTCAGTGTAAAAATGCTGTGATGCCAATCAGGTCACGCTTCTGTTTTCTTACAGCAGCAGTTTTACACAGAATTATACTTGAGTGCTCGACCTGGGAGTTTAATGTAAACTTAAATTAGACTCTGACTCTGAATGGCCGAACCCAAAGGATCGTGACCCTGGTAACACACAGATGGAGCAGGCCCTGGTGTTTTAGTGTTTGGAGAGGGAGCACCTTATCATAATCATCCTGTTTCATCATTCATCATTCCTCTTGGAATGATGTCTTTAAATAACTGGAAGTTATTTCTCCATTTCTCTGCCTGGTTTGGCAGCAGTGTGGCTGTTTACGCCAGAAAAGAGCGATTGAAAAAACAGAGAGAGGAAAGCGGCCGGCTGATGAATATTTACCTCTCCAGCAGTGACTGGCACCTGGTCATGCAGGGCAACACGTCCGTCATCTGACCGTCATCTGCCACTTCAGCTGGGGTTGGGGGGGAGGACGGACAGACAGAATCTTAACGCAGTGAGGGGTTAGCGTCTATGAACCTGTGGTTGAAAAAAAATAAGCATCTACAAAAGTTTTTAATCAAGGTTCTAAACGTCCACATCGGTAAGAGTGCTGAGATGGTGTTCTGCCGAGGGGGCCTGTCGCAGTCCGTCTGGCAGCTCTGCTGGCTGTGACACTCCACCTCTCACCCCGGCAGGGCCTCTGAACACCCCTCACGCTTCGGCTGCTTCTGGAATCCTGAGTGTCATATCGTCATATGCTGACCTCAAATATATTAATTTTACAGTGGTTCTAATGAGCTGCTGCAGCACAGTAAGTTTTCATCAGTCCATCCATGAATGAATCAGGATCATTCAGGCCTGTGGGCTGTGGCAGGGGAATGAAATGCTTGCTCTTGCTAGGGCTGGTTTAGGATTAGGGTTAGGGTTAGAAAGGGGAATGTTTGCTCTGATTGTGCTGACCGAGAGAGATGCATTTCACCTGTTCGCACAGTGGCCTTTACTGGGACCATTAAAGTGCTGTACTCAGTCAGGGGTTCAAACAGTCTCCTGCTACCCCAGAATATGTGGCAAAGCTCGTGGGATCTCACACAAATGGCTAAATTTGCTTTGTTACCCAGGACAAAACAGTCTGGTTGGCTGTAATCCCTGCTTGCTGTATCGTGTTCTGTATTGTGAGGCACACCCCCATCCAAAGGATGTGCCTGTTGAGTCACTGAACGCTGGACTGGCGGTGGGGCAGTCTGAGACCCCTCCTGACTGCACAGTCTCTGTGAATCTCCCCGCCACAGGAGAGGGGGAGTGAGGGAGTGGAGAGCCGGAGAGAGGCAATTACTTCTAGTTGAGCTGCAGCAACAAAATGGAAGTCTCTGGGGAGCCAATGAGCAGGCAGTTTCTCCTGTGAGCAGTGTGGAGTTGTGCAGAGAGAAAAGCTTTAATAACTGACAGACTGGAGCAGTATTCATAGTCTTAAAGGAGTTCGACAGGTATTTATACCTGCCTTTTATTACCTGATTAACATAGGTGATTACTACTGATCCCTTAATGAAATGTCTGAGAGCGGACCCAGCCTCTGTGCTGATGGCAGGGCAAACAGATTGTGTTTTTATTGTGTACTGAAAAAGGAGGCTGTGTGAACATGCCACTGGGCTCTCATTTTGTACATCAATAAGCAATGGAATAATGCCATTCTCTAAACTGATCAGTTTGGTCTGAATATTTTAGTGTGATTTATATTTCAAAACCTTTATAGCCAAAATATGATAATGAAGAAACGAGATTCAACAAGCCTTCAGGCATGGGAACAGTGCTTGTATTCATATAGGTCAGATGCACTGATCTTGTAATCACCTGGATGGCTCATGTTTGCTTAGCCAACTATAGCAGCCAATCCACATAATGTAAAGATAAGCAGATGTAATAAGATGCCGCACAAGTCCGATCTACATATGTCTCTGTGGTTGTCTTTTTGGGTGTCATGCTGCACCAACTTCTCTGCACATTCACTGATCTATACATCAGCTGGATGGGCTACCGCTATGATTTAAATCTGTAAAACCCAACAAGCTCATGGTTCACATTGTGACCTGCCTGACTGGTGGAGGGGGAGGAGTGTGGCTGACTGAGGTTATTTGAGGTCACCATAGGCATTCTGGCATTAGAATTTCTATAGTTATTTTTTCATATTGTAATGCTTTTATTGCAGCAGTCTCTAAACGGGCCCTGCTGCTGAGCATGAGGAAAATACTCTACCTTTTATTTCCGGCTCATCAGTTTAAAGAGCGAAAACCACATTTAGGAATAATTTATCATCGTGTGATATATGTTATCATTTATCCTGTTAATATGAATTCTGGGATGCAGGAGCTCCACAAGGTGCCAAGTGATTAATTACAGTCCAGTAGCTGTAATCTCAGAGAAGGTCCCAGCTCCTCTGCTGTGTGTGTGTGTGTGTGTGTGTGTGTGTGAGAGAGAGTTAGCCAGAGAAAGAAGGTTTATCAAAACTGATCGGTTTTCCTCCTCTGATTGGAATAAAAGGGGGCTCTCAGATGCCTTCTTCTTTTTCCTGCTCTGGCCACTGAGGCATCCCTCTCTCCCTCCCTGCATCGGGATGGTGCTTAAACACACTCGCCATAGCACGCTGGAACTCTCCCAGCTGGACCAGATCTGCCATGCAGAGGGAGGGAGGGAGGGAGGGAGGGAGGGAGGAAGAGAATGAGGCAGAGAGAGAGGAAAACAGGGAGACTCAGAGCTCCTCTCTTCTCCTCTTCCTGTCTCTCTGTGACTGGAACATGAGAAGCTCATTCGAGCGCCATGTGACCAGCTATCCACTGCTTCTCTGACTCCTTCTTTTGTTTTTGTGTTTTTTTTAATTGAAAGATGATTCGGTGAGGAGAGGAAGAGGAAGAGGAGGAAGAGGGGTGGCAGTGTGGGACAGCAGGATGTTTTCCGTCTCGCTGAAGTGCCGGCTGGGGGTGATTCGTCGCAGGACGAGGGGTACGGCACACCTCCGTCAGCTCCCCCTGGGGGTACAGGCTGGCACAGTCTGCTGGAAATACTGTAACTGATGCCATCTACACCGAGGTCTCTGTGTGTCGCATATTGTCATTGGAAGGAATAATGGAGTCTTTTCTGCAAGTGCATGTGCTTTAACGCTTCTAATGAAGAGCCAATAGCAGCTTTGTGTCTGTTAAGAAGGGGCCAAAGCCAGCATCTTTTGTTGGTGCTGTGGGTTCGAGTCATTCAGGGCTAGTGAGGGAATAGAGATCTGTGTCGATAGGTCTGTGGATGGGGGAAAAAAACTGAAATCCACTCTGTGCACCTGCAGTAAGAGGAACCCTACAACACGACAGGCTTCATCTGAAATTGTGTCTGTGTCCCGTAAACTACACAGAATGAAAAGCTTTCCTTATAACAGGACTGAAAGAGCTGGAGATCTTTGCTTGTGAGATGATGAGATGGTAGAGTGTCTGCTTTTGTTGTGTGTCCTTGATTATGAGTGGCTTTTTGTGCCTTCAGTGAGCTGCAGTTTCTCAGGGGTTTGCACACCCTCTAAACCTTAAACTCCTTTCAGCCTGATGTTTGTTCTTTCAAAAAAGCTCCTTGTTCAGAGACTGAGGTCTGTGTGATCGAACAGTTTAGCTGATTGAGTGAAGGTTGTTTAAGGTCCATTGCTTGGCAGAGATGGTCATGTGCTTATATACTGTAAGCACTCAACTCTGTTTGCCATGGCAACCACTCAGGAAGGTACATACCTGTGGGTTTACAGGAAAGCCTTTGAAAAATGAACCCCAACATTATAGCCAGCTGTCGCATGTCTGATACCAACAAAATGATTTTATTTTTGTCTGCAAGTTAGAGGTAGCCCTGAAACTATTATTGTTTGTATTCAATAAAAATAAGTGATATTTTTGATCATTTAAGTATTTTTGAAGTTTCTACTTCAAAAGTCAGCTTTCTTATGATATGCTTTAGGGATGGCCCTGTAAGTCATACCTGCCTTTCATTCTGCACCTCAGAATCTTCAGTGGTTTTAGTCCTGTCTGAGCCTGACGTTGAGCTGAGATGTGGAGGCCTTGTCACTGCGGCATGCTAATGAGTATCTGACTGTTTTCTGCCTGCTGTCGCCATGTCCGGCACAGCCTGGATTTTGGAAAGGGATCGTTAACGGCAGATGCGCTGCTTTTTGAACAGTTTTAATAGATAATGTTCATTTTTCTCTCCCTGATGCTTCTCACATTGTAAAGTGTGAATGGTGTGAGGCTTTGGTCCTGAAGTTTTGATATAAGCATTCTAGCTGGTGGGCACAGTATGGTTCACCTCAGAACATTCTTATGTTCCTGTCACGCCAAAATTATTTCCATACATTTTATGGCCTGGAAAATTAAGTGTGTTATCTGTTATTTAATCCTGTCATCTGAATGGTGATCAAGACTGTTCTTGAGTAAAATCAAACAAACCTGAATGATCAACCCAAAAGTCAGACACAAGTTTTAAGTAGCTTTTCAGAGTAGCACAAACCTAGCACATCTCTCGTCTTGGTATAGCGTCAGACATCTTCGCTTATTTCAGAAAATCCTTGCTCAGGCACTTGCTTCCCATAACTGTGGAACAAGGCAGATACAACGCTGGTGTGAGTTACTAAAATCTGAGGACCCACAGCGATTTGAACAGGTGCCACAGTAATCTTCTGGTACATGATTAAATTCTCTGGAGGCTACTGAAACATGTGGTTACGTAGTAAAATAATGTTTATAGACTTTCCCACAGACGAACTCACGGGAATAATATTGTAGAAAACACCTGCCATCCCTATGAGCTGCCGACCTGTCCGCCAGGTAAAGCCCACACAGGAAAGATTATGTTCCAAGTTTTGTGTAAATTTGGTTTTGTCCGAGGGGGAAATAAACGTGACGCGAACGGTCTCTGGTGCTTTGAGTATATGCAGTATTTCTGAGGAGGAAGTCGGCCTGCTGCTCTCCATACACACTGAATAAGGAAAAATGCAAGGGGCGGTGAAAGAACGGGGAGGCATCGAGCCACATTTTTTTTTCAAATCCTAGTCGCTCTCACGTGAATGCAAGGTTACAAATATTTTCTGGGGGTCAGTGAGCGTCTTCGCCCTTTAGACTGGCATTCTTTACAGGCTGCATTAGCAAATCAACGCTGCAAAGGCGAGAGCTTTTGGTTTGACGAGGATGAGAGACAGAAGCAGGTCGCGTGCATCTTTTCCACGGACGGGAATCCCACGGTCATAGTGCGAGGGGTACGAGCGCTGCTGGAGGACCCGCGGAGAGCATGCTATTCCTGCAGTCTGTCTTAAGAAGAGTCTCTAAAGGTATCACAACCTTCCTTCCATTAGTATTATTTCATTGCATTAAAAATAACTATTAATAATAACAACAGGAAAACTGATTTATTTTACGAATAGTCTATATTTGTATAATTACAATATGGAGTTCCTTTATTCATATAGATTCTAATTGTGATTTATGTGATGATGGTGAAGTCACTTTAGTGGATGCGAGGTGGAAATTTAACCTGTCTACTGCAGATATTATTGGTTATGGTTATTATGTATATTTTAATATACTTTGAATATTCATGTTGCCAAAGTATGTCTGAATGCTACGCAGGGCGTCTGCGTATCCCGCCAGAAAGTCGGACACTGTAGGGAGCTCGCTATCAGCGTTTTATCACCGCTACGGCGTACGATACTACAGTAAAGTGCCACTGCGTTGAGTGTGAAATACATGCATCTGGGTATGGCGCCTGGTGTGCACTGCTTTCACCTGGGGTGCATACCCAGCGTGGTCTTTTTTACGTCCGTCCGGATTTCCACGTGTGCTCACTGTAACGATCTCCTGGTAGGGACGCCTACAGGCTGAGCTAATTGATACAGATGACATGATCTGTATCAATTTGAGGGTTTTACGCAGAATATGACAGCGGCTGGGCACGAACATCTGGTACAGCCACGTGAGCCACGATTCATCCCGATTCCAGGCGTTTCTGACCAGTCCGCTAAAACTTTTGTGTGGGTCCAGAAGCTTGATTTTGACCGCACAGGGTATTTATGAAACAAAGTGGTGACAAAGACGTTCCGAGCTAAATGTGAGCGACAGCAGCTGTGGCGGAGTCTCCCTGGAGTGAGCGAAGAGTCCTCTCTGGCACATCGTGGTGCTGTTGGTATATGGATGCAAACCCGCCTTTGGCGAAAATTGTAACAGATTCAGTTTTCAGGAGGAGGGAGAAAGATGAAGTCTTTATCGAATTCAGGCTGACCCTCCTACCGGGACGGTGTAATTGAAATGTCTCCCACTACATCGTCTCCGTTTCCGCCGCGCACTTGTGAAAAAATCTTTTTAATAATTGATTGCGCTGGCTGACAAATTCCACCTCCCTCATAATATCAAAGCGAATATTTATGACAAGGATTTTGCCTCAGCGCTTTCACGTCTGGGCAAATATTTATTTTTGTTTATTAAGGTTCCCTCAGGGTTGGAATCTAGGACAGGTATTATTTTATTTATTTATTTATTTATTTTTGCCTTGAGCCATTTTTAAGATGTCCCGTTTTGTGCTGAAGGATTTCAGATACTGTGAAATGCAGTGATGCAGAAGCGCCGCGTGCGGTTCGCAATTCATTTACAGCCCGCCGGTCACGTGACTAGCGCACCGGCGCTCGAACGTCGCTGGTGACGCTGATATGTGCCCAATACCTGCACATGTGCAGGCCACCTTTCTACATGGTCCAGATGTTAACTGTGAATCGGAAGACATTTATGCACAGGAATTGAACGGTGATCTACAGTCGTCGTTAGTGTATTGGAATGTGGGATATACCTTACCTTCGGCTTGGTGCATTCAGGCGGGTGTTCATATTTGGCAAACACGTGCGCATGTTTATTAAGTTATTTACAGTCAAATAAGGCTAATGTTAAAGGCTAATGCCTCATTGTGAAGAGATTTCAGCTTGAGGAGAGACACCCTCACGCCTTCACCTGCCTTCCTTCCAAACAGTCTCTCGACGAGCGGATATTATTATATGGCTTCTAACATGTTATTAGCCCAAGTAGAAGAACCGAAAGTTCGGACATAACTCATAATAATGACAGATGAACTTGACCGACTTGCTGGACCAGCAGCGTTCTCTTGTCAGCAATGTAGGGTTACGCAAACTATCACATAATATATCAATTAATCATATATTCATAAGAAAGAAACGACGAAGAACGAAAAAACTTACTGAATTACACAGATAACGGATACCACACAACTGTAGCAAGGTCACACACACAAGCTTACCCTATTACTAAGTTGTACTAGTTGCAGTTAGACATGACTACCACAAGGAGTCAGTATATCTATAACTCATTGTCTGCAAAAAAACAAACAAAGAGCTTAAGATTTATCCTCTGTTGCCTGGGGATATTTTGTTGTGTGTGTATGTGTGTCAGTGAGAAGAGGCTGAAAGAACTTGTAAGCAGAGGGTTCAGATCTCACACTGTAGTTGTACCATTGGGCAAGGCACAATATGTAATTAGCTTTGTACATCAGCTGGCTGTGAAATGTAAGCCTCCCGGGTTGCTGCAGCGTGTAGCTCAGCATTGGTGTGCTGTGTACCTGATGGATAAGGCTGTGCGCTGTGCTGTGTACCTGATGGATGAGGCTGTGCTGTGTACCTGATGAATAAGGCTGTGCTGTGTACCTGATGGATGAGGCTGTGCTGTGTACCTGATGGATGAGGCTGTGCTGTGTACCTGATGGATAAGTGTGTGCTGTGTACCTGATGGATGAGGCTGTGCTGTGCACCTGATGGATGAGGCTGTGCTGTATTGCTAACTGTGTGTAGATGCAGTGTTGGGCTGTGTGCTGGTGGGAGAGGCGACTACACGGCCAGACCTCTGAGGCAGCACTGACCTGCTGGTGTAAAGTGGGACATAAACCCAGTACCCCTCAGAATGCAGAGACTATCCATGCTAGCAAGCTTGGTATTTTCCTGCGTGGAGGATTTACAGTAGAAGACATACACACGGAAAACCGCAAAGCTCTCTTCCCACTTACTGTGCTTGTGTTGATTGCTGTGATGGAGAGGTCTCTGCGGATGGATCAGATAAACTCTTGTGTTCTTCCCAAAGCTCCTCCTCCCCCTCTTCCTCCTCCTCCTCCTCCTCCTCCACTGTGCTCATGGCTTGTTGCCATCATGTCTTTCTCCTTGCACGCCTCTCTCCCTTCCCAGTGCAGGACACAGCAGCTGGAATGTGTGGCTGAATGGTCAGCTCCTTGTATCGTAGCTCATAGGTGCTCATAAGATAAGATAAGATAAAATAACACTTTATTGATCCCCAGGCGGGGAAATTTGGGAGCGATTGCTGTGGATCATGAGCACCGGGTACACAGCAGGGGCTAAACTGTGAAATATATTTAGGATTTGTATGATCAATCATAAATTACAGTATCTTGTGTTGGTGGTAGCGTGGGTGACACTGTAATGGGGTGGTTTTTAAAGGGTGGCACAGGTTGTGCAGTACAGCTCTCCTCTGCTCACCTGTAGGCCTGCTTCTCCTGAGAGCCCTCTCACCCCTGCCTGTCATTCCCATAGGCAGGGTCTGTTTCACTGCTCTTACACAATCTGTTTCTGTAAAGGTCACAGTTTATTGCTTCTTTTAAATGGATAGATTCTCTCTTTAACAGATTCTGTCTGATAATGAATGTCACTGCATTCATATTTGACAGCGTAAGTAAAGGTGCCTCCGCTACATGGGACAGTCTGAGCCCTGATGCATGCGTATTTTCCTGTTAGTTTGGGTTTCTAGTGGAAATCTCGGGGATTAAGCACGTGGGTAAGATCAGCCCCCCAGGAAACATTGTATGTATTGTATTGTTTATTGCGATCGATCCTGGGCTTAGATTGCTCGCTGTCCTCCCGGGCTCCGTGGACGTCAGTGCTGCTGCAGGCACGCGGAGGCTTTGTGCCTCTGCTGTAGGAGGTGGACAAAGGGGAGAGTCTGAAGCACAGGCCCTGCAGCTGAAGCTGAGCTGCTTCATGCAGTCGGTGTTGGAGTGTTTCTCAGCTTTGAGCTGAAGAGCTGATTATTCCCTTTCATCCTAAGACACTCCTGGTGTTTAGCTTTCACTGGAGCAAACTGCTGTACTTTTCATTTCATAAACATCAGGATTTTGACCTTGGTATTTCTTTATATTCTTTATACAATATTTCTCTTCATTCTTGATTTTTTAATTTGTTTTCTCACTTTACATGTCAGTGCTGTGTAAACGGTTATTTTGCTTTCTTATGTGTTTTATGGGCTTTGTTTTAGGATCTAGCCTGTCTCCTGCTTGTACTGTGTAGTCCTGTTGTAGTTTTGTTATAGTGTCATGTATTCTGGTGTTGCAGGGCAGTGTTGTGTTGTAGTGCAGTGCAGTACAGTTTTATGTGTACTTGACGTAGCTGATGAAGTCACTGGATGGATGTAATCCTTCCTAAAATGCTGTTAATGTGGAGTGTTGTTGTGCGGTAGCCTGTGTGTGAACTAATGTCCCTGTAATGTGTAAGCACTGGCAGGAAGTAAGCTGTGAATGTTACATAATCACTGACTGAGTTACAGACAAGCTGCTTCTGTATGTCTCAGTTTCTCAGTGTGTGTGGTGCAGTCTCAGTGTGTGTGTGTGGTGCAGTCTCAGTGTGTGTGTGTGATGCAGTCTCAGTGTGTCTGTGGTGCAGTCTCAGTGTGTGTGTGGTATAGTCTCAGTGTGTGTGTGATGCAGTCTCAGTGTGTCTGTGTGG